>NW_027187391.1:53498304-53514949 GCF_028583685.1 Petaurus breviceps papuanus
GGAGATAGTGAAGTCAGAACTCCTGCACCAAAAGCTTCAAAGGAAAATACAAGCTGGTTACAGGCCATAGAGGACCTTAAGAAGCAGATAAGAGAAGTGGAGGAAAAATTGGGAAGAGAAATGAGAATGATGCAAGAAAATTATGAAATGAGAGTCAACAGCCTGACTGAGGAAAACAACACCTTAAAAGCAGACTAACTCAAATGGCAAAAGAGGCTCAAAAAGCCAATGAGGAAAAGAGTGCCTTAAAAAGCCAAATTTGCCAGATGGAAAAGGGATCTCAAAAGCTTACTGAGGAGAATCATTCCTTCAGAATTAGATTGGAGCAAATGGAAGCTAATGACTTTATGAGAAATCAAGATGCTGTTAAACAGATCCAAACAAATGAAAGAATAGAAGGCAATAGTGAAATACCTCATTGGAAAAACAACTGACTTGGAAAATAGATCTAGTAGAGATAATTTAAAAATTATTGGACTACCTGAAAGCCATGATTAAAGAAAGAACCTAGAAATCATCCTCCAAGAAATTCTCAAGGAAAACTGCCCTGATGTTTTAGAACCAGAGGGCAAAATAGAGATTGAAAGAATTCACTGATCACCCCCTGAAAAAGATCCCCAAAAGAAAACTCCTAGGAATATTATAGCCAAGTTCCAAAATTCCCAGATCAAGGAGAGAATATTACAAGCATCCAGGAAGAAACAATTTGAATTTTGTGGAAACACAATAAGGATAATTCAGGATCTGGCAACTTCTACACTGAGGGTTCGAAGGGCTTGGAATATGATATTCAGGAGGTCAAAGGAGCTGGGATTAAAACCAAGAATCACCTACCAAGCAAAACTGAATATCATGTTTCAGGGGAAAATATGGTCATTCAGTGGAATAGAGGACTTTCAAGCATTCTTGATGAAAAAACCAGACTTGAATAGAAAATTTGACATTCAGATACAAGAAGCAAGATAAGCATGAGAAGCTAAACAGGTAAAAGAAATCAAAAGGAACTTATCAAAATTGAACTATTAATATTCCTACATGGAAATATGATAATTGTAACTTATGAAACTTTTCTCAATATGAAAAGTTGAAGGGTATATATATATATATATATGTCTATATCGGAGGGTATACTGGTGTATGAATATATATGTGAATGTGTGTATATATGCTTACAGGTATTTATAGATAAAGGGCACAGGACCAATTTTATAGGAAGGGATGATACTTAAAAGGTAAAATTAAGAGGTAAGAGAGGAATATAATGAGAGCAGATGGGGAGAGAGAATGGGGAAAACTATCTCATATAGAAGAGGCAAGAGAAAATGGTTACAATGGAGGGGAAGAATAAGAAGGCAAAAGGGAATGGGTCAACCTTATTCTCATTGAATTTGGCTTGGGGAGGGAATGAAATACACACTAAATAGGGTATCTCACCCTACCGGAGAATAGGGGGAAAGGGGATGAGAGGGGGGATGATGGAAGGGAGGGCAGGCTGGGGGGGAGGGAATTTGAAAGCACCCACTTTTGAAAAGGGACAGGATGAAAGTAGAGAATAGAACAAGTGGGAGGTGGGATAGGAGGGAGGGAAATATAGTCAGTCTTTTACAATATATCTACTATGTTAGTGTTTTGCATTAGCTACACATGTACAACCTATACTGAACTGCTTATCTTCCCAGTAAGGGTGGGTGACAAGGGAGGAAGTCAATGAATCTGGAATTCAAAGTTTTAAAATTAAATGTTAAAAAGATATATATGTATACATACTATTATTAATACTATTTTACATGTAATTGGGAAATAACATATACAGGCACTGGGGCATAGAGATCCACCACGCCTTACTGGAAAAGTCGAAGGGGGTATGGGAGAAGATATAGGAGAGAGCAGTTTGGAGGAGGGGTTATCCTGTGGGACTGCTATTTGGGGGCTGTGGGTAGGGGAAAAACGGGAAGAAAATTTTAAACTCAAAATCTGACAGAAATGAATGATGTAAATAAGAAGTTAATAAAGCGTTTTGAAAAAAAATGATATTCTCCTATTTCAAAGGAATATAAGCTTTAGCCATAGAAGAAAGATTTAATTATACCTTAATTGTTATTTAATTATGATAATAGTGATTATCTTTTCCCTCTTAGAATTCTCCAGAACCTCCCCCCAACTCAAGAGCCTCAGATGCTGGGCTCTGTAAATGCCACATTAACACAATTAACATAGACTTCATATAGACACATAAATATATATCCCCTAAGAAATCAAAACCTGAATAAAAGAGGAATTTCATTTTAGGAATCCTTTAAAATAAGTCATCTTATTTTTTTTTTATTTTATTGACCTTTTGTTTTTATATCACCTTCATTTCCCAAAGTGTTCATCTTCCTTTCCATACCCACACCATTCCCTTGTTAAAAGAAAATTAGTTTAGAAAAACTAAAGAAAATCTTAATTTAAAGATGCATTACAAGTCTATAATGTCTATAACCAAGGTATTAATTGTGAAGGAAAAACAAAGACAAGATATTTTGGAGAGAATTAAGATTTAGTTTTCTATGCAGTTTTATGAAGTCAAATGAATATAACTCATGATTCAACTCAATTAAATAAACAGATATTTAATAACTTTTCTCTGTGCCAGGTCACTGAGAATTTAAGACAAAATGGGAAATGAAACTATCTTAACACTCTATTCTATCTGACACAATTTACTGAGTGGCAAAGTTGAATTGTAACTCCCTCATATAATCTTTTAATTAAAATATCCTTTTTTCCTAGTGACATTATTTAATGTAATGATAATAAAAGGCAAACAATTTGCACAGCTGGGCTCCTGAAGATCCCTGATGAAGAACATCACCAAATTGCAATTACTTCCTTAATCTAGTAGTTGAGTGCCATTTTGTTTCTTCTCATGACTTCACTCAAGGTAAGTAATTTTTGCCCCTTTTATTGTCAGTTCCTTCTGTTAGTAATGGAGATGAAGCTTTATCTTATGTTTACAGGGACAGAGGCCTGAGCTGCTCTTTTCAGAAGTTGCCATCAATTTAGCTTTTAAGGAAAATCCAGAAGGAATTATTTGTGCACACTCCAGCTGGCATCCTCTTCCAAAGAGATCAATCACACCACCTATTCAGCATGCTTGGTCTCCCTTAGCCTTAGGAAGACAGTCCCAGGTTTCCTCTCAGACCAGGTATCTATCTAGGCAGCCTTACAAATGATGACTTTGCCACCTGGCTTAATCATCAGGCCTATTTATCATTTCTGTTAATGCTGTCTTTGAGCAGTTCAGACAGATCTGAGAAAAATTCACTCACTGTACAATAAGCTGTACACAAAATGTTCTCCCTATGTTTCAGTATTTTCTCTTTTTTTAATATAAAATATGATTACACTCATTGAGATGCCTGAAGTTCAGTAATTCACAAAAGTATTTTAATATGAGTACTTTATTTCTGTTACATGAAATATTTTAATAATGTCCAAATACTCCATTTGTACAAGTTAAAGATGTTTTAATATTTGCTACTATTTTTAAAATATGAATTACCAGTTCAAAAGTATAATGAAATTAAATTATTCCCAGCTGTGGGAGGTGTAGAGCAGGGGGAAAAGAGGTGTGCAGGAAAGGCTAAACAAGTTCCCATTCACTAATACTAATCACCTTCCTCCTGAATCATGTTTACTATTTTAACTTTTCAGGGAATGGGAGGTGAGGGGGGAGGCAAGCAAAAAATGAGAAGATCTAATTAGGGAAGAATTAAGAAAAGGGGGAAGAGATTAAAGGAAAGTTAGTGGGATACTCTGATATTTTGTTTGTGTGTTTTTTTAACCTTTTTAGAAGTTGAAAAAAAAAGAATAGAACTGGCCCCAAGGAGAATTGAAGGGTAATTTTCCCTTATTCTCTGATCTACTAACAACCCCATATAAAGAAAAAACTGACTGTTCAAAAGCCTAAACTCAGGAAGCCAAGAGGGAAAGATGGAGTGGTGTCTGTCACTGAATCTTATCTCCTTAGCTTGACAGCCAGGGCTCATTTTTAAACATGCTGTAGATTGGTATAGTAGAATCTCAGTCACTCATGTTACAAGTTGGTTGTAAGAAATATCTCTAAAAAAGTGCAAAGAGCTAATAGTATTGATCGTTTGAAATTCAAATTAATATAATACATTTCAGATATCATGTACCAAATTGGGGAAACCCTTAACGATAACAACCAGGGTACATAGTCACATGACAAAAGAGATGTCTCCCAGGATCTCATTTTCCACAATATAAGAGACTGGGAAAATCATTAGGAGAAATTCTATAGACTGTTTTTCTCAAAATCAAGCCAAAGCTCTGTGACACCACTAGATGAGGACTCTTGTTCATGAGACATGTTCTTTTAAACTCAGAGGCTTAAAAAAGACTGTATCATTCCCTCTTCAGGAATATAAACTTATTTTAAAATACCCATTATAACTCTATCCAACAAGTTAAATAATTCAGCTATGGGGAGATTACTTTGTAGGTAACTCATTTGGTGATAGAATGAAATTCTTTTGAAAATTATATGCAATTCAATTAGGCAGGCATTTACTGAATACTTACTATGTACAAGGCACTGTGCTAGGTGCTAGGGTTACAGTTCAAAGAAAAAAATACTTTTTTTCTTATTTGAAAAATGAGGGTGTTGGATTATATGACCGCTAAAGTTCCATTCATTTCTAAATGATTGATGATGACTGATAATAAGTTTACTTTCTACTAAGGAACATACGCCTTAAATTTAATAGTAAATAAAAAGGTAATTTGAAAAAAGAGAAGAAACTAACTGCTGAAGAGATCAAGAAGCGATGTAATTTTCTGCACAAATGCAGGGAAATAAGTCAGTCAATAAGCACATTTATTAAGCTATGTGGTTGGCATGCTGGGGATACAAAGGAAGGAGAAAGTGTGGTTTCTGAAGTCAAAGAGCTCAAATTCTAATAAGGAAACAAAGAGTAAATAACTATGTGCAAGACAGAGAGAGAGAGAGAGAGAGAGAGAGAGAGAGAGAGAGAGAACTTAGATTTACTTACTGATGGTATAAATGGGAGGTAATTTGTGCAGAGAGGGTAGCAGGCCTGTTGAAGGAAGGTGGGATTTGAGTTGAGTCTTTAAGGAAGCAAGGAAAACTAGGAATCAGAGAGGAGGATAGAGAGCATTCCAGGGAGGAACAAGCAATGAAAAACATGGAGTGAGGAGGTGGATTTGGGACATGAAATATCCAATGTAAGGAACTGCAGGAAGATCAGTGTTCCTGGATGATAGAGTACACGAAGGGGAGTAAAATGAAAGAAGACTGACTGGTGAAGGCAGGAAAGAGTCACATTACAAAGAACTTTAAAAACCAAACAGAGACTTTTATATTTGATCCTAGGTGTAATAGAGACACTGGATTTTATTTCGTAGAGACCATGATATGGTCAAACCTACACTTGAGGAAAATAAGTTTGGCATATGAGAAGAAGATAGATTAGGGGGAGGAGCAACAAGGCACAGAGACCAACCAGAAAGTTGCTGTAATAGTCTAGGAATGAGGCAATGAGGACCTGCTGTACTAGAGTAGTGGCTCTATGGTAAAAAGAAAGGAATGTATAGAAGAGATGTTATGAAAGTAGAAAGAAATAAGACTTAAGAAAGATTCTATTCATGAAATAAATGTGAAAGAGAAGGTAAGGATGACACACAAGTTGAGAGCATAAGTAAAAAAAAAAAGAATGGCAGTATCTTCACTAATAATGAGAAAATAAGGGCAAAGTGTTGGGGAAGGGGTAGAGATAATGAGTTCTATTTCATTCATGTTGAGTTCGACATGCCTACAAAACATCCAGTTTGAGATGTACAAAAGGAAGTTGGTAATATAGGACTGGACCTCATAAGAGAGATTAGAGGTGTATAATTAAATCTGAGAACCATTTGAATAAAAATAAAAAAAAATGAACCTGGCAGAGCTACTGAGATTACCAAGTGAGGTATTATTGAGAGAGAGAAATGCAGAGAGCTGAGGATAGACACTTGGAAGACACCAATGGTTACGAAGAGCAACCGGAATGAAAATCCAGAAAAGGCCATTGAAAAATAATTTTCAAAGAGGAGCCTTAGGAGTATCCTGGGGGGGGGGCAGGGAGGGGGTATCCAAGAGGAAAGAATGATTAGTATTGTCAGAGGCTAAAGATAGGTCAAGAAGGATGATCTTCTGAGGCAAAATTAAGTGGAAAATCATCAGCGTAGGTCAAAAGGAGGTCCCTGGAGAACTGAGCTTCACTACAGGAGAAAAGTCAGGAAAGATGGTATGAAGAAAAAATGAAATCATCAAATAGTACTACAGTACTGAAGTCAATTAAATGTCAGAAAGGCTTCTTCAAACAAGTGACAGGTCAAGATCTTTAGAGCAGGGAGAGAAGAAAGAGGCGGTACAAATAAGAAACAATTGATTCCCTAACCATATAGAAATGGTTACATATGAGTTTAAGAGAGAAAGAGACATACAGAAACATACATAAACAATCTGAAAACTAAGGAAACAAAGTGTGAAAGAAAAGGGGGATCTTTTAGTTTGTAAAAGATAAGACAAGAAATGAGTACCTTTATCTCATGCCTAATTATTTTAGGAAGAGAAACTAAGAAATTTTTTCAATCCCCTCCCCAGTTCCACTCCCCCCCCCCAACTTAGAATCTCCTGAAGACTTGGCAGTCACAGATAACCTTTACAATCCAAACTCTACTTGGTCTATATAAGGACATAACTCTTCAGGATCGTAATGCCTAAAATTTAGGTTTTAGATGATTAAAAACTATTTTCTGAATAAATGCCATCTTTGCCCTTAGGAACTCTTGCTGAAATGGGCAAGAATATTACTCTGCCTCCTCAAACAATATTATGTGCATCTTTGGATCTCACTTATTTGCTATTTAAAGCATAATGCTTCAATCAACAGAGACAATATTTGCTATAGATAGGATCATAGAATTACATTTGTAGCTGGAAAGGATCATAGAGGTTATCTGGTATAATCCTCATGTGTTATAGATGAGAGAGGTTAAGTGATTTGCCCAGGGTTATATAATAGGCAAGTGGGAGAACTGAGATTTGAAGTCAAGTCACCTGACTCCCAAGTCGATTTTTTTAAATTTGATGCTGAACTAGAAATTCAACACTTGTGGAAAAACTTGCATACAACATTTGATATCTGAAAACTACATGCATATATATATATATATATATATAATATACATATATAATACATGTGTTAACCATTCTTGTATGGTTAGGGAATCAAAAAGCAAAATAGGACATATTATTTTAGTCCTTTAGAAATGCCTTCATTGGGGCATTATTGCCCATATAATCTTCTGCCTTTGTATAGGGTTTATATGAAATATATCCATCCAAAATGCTTCTCTATATCTTTTATAAAACAGCATTTGAAAAGACTGTCTATTGTTGCATCCCTTTTTACAAGGTCCCACATGATAAATCCCTGGTCAAGTTTAATTCGAAGGAAAAAACCTATTTTGTAGATGAATGTATGGGCTTTATCTGGTAATGTATATAATCCAATGTTTTTCCATCTTTGCCGCATTTCACAGAAACATTACATCTGCATTTGCTGATCAAATACTATCATCTGCTCAATTCAGGAACCCTTCAATAAACATTTATCATTCATTATGTTCTAATATGTTAGATGCCTCAAAGTCTTTCAGAAACAGGCATGGCATAAATCTTAAATAAATAAATAATACAATGAAAAGGGTAGGTGTAAAGGATTTAGGAAGAGAAATGAAAAAGTTTCAGGAAATTTGCTAGAACAACTTCTATTCTAGAGGTAAGGGAAAATTATTCCCTGGGCAACATTTTGGGGGGTTCTATATATTATAATGTCACCCAGTTCTAGAATAGTCTGAATTACTTTCAGGTTGACCTTCTCCATAGTACTTTCCTCTGCATAGTGTGAGAAAGACAATTTAAAACTACATTTCAATCTCCCTATTTAACTGTACCCCTTTGGAAAGCCCAAGAGTAAATCAACCAATCAAAAATCATTTATTAAGCCTGTATAATGCCAACTGGGCATACAAAATCAAAAATGGAATAGGCCCTGTCCTCAAAGAGCTTACATTGTGCATGGGGAGAAGGGAGGGAAGTAGAGGTAGGGAAAGGAAAAACAATACATACATGATACTGGCATAAAAAATATAACAGGGGGCCAGCCAGGTGGCACAGTGAATGGAGCACCAGTCCCGGAGTCAAGAGGACCTGAGTTCAAATCCAACCTCAGACACTTGACATGTGATTTTGGCTAAGTCACTTAACCCAATTGCCCTCCAAAAATAAACAAACAAATATATATATATATATATATATATATATATATATATATAAACACATCTTCTGGAACTGCTACCTCATCTCTCACTACCACTGGTATATTAAATTCCTAGAAGAAAATGATTACTCCTCCCCTCATGGTTACAGGGGTAACCCTGAAAGATTTGCATTTCTATCACAAATCTAGTCAGTATGCTTCCCCAGTGATTATAAGTCAGATTCAATAGTTTTTAGAAAGGTTATTTACTAAGGTATTACAGGCATATGCTGGAAACAGTTCATACTAGCTCTCAAGAGCCAATTTCCAAATTTTGTGTATGAGCATTTACACCTTGAAAACTGATAAATGCTACAAATCACATCTTGACTTATTGTTTTGCTAATTGCCTAGATCTAAGATGGTGATGAAGAAAATGTTAAAAATGAATGAAGATTAAACTTTAAAGTATGTTATATGTTCTCTTTTTTCTTCTTTTTTTCTTTTTTTCAAACGCTTTATTAACTTTTGGTTTACATAATTCAATTCCACCGGATTTTGAGTTACAAATTTTCTCCCCCTTTTTCCCCTACCCATTGCCCCAAAATAGCAGTGCCACAAGATATCCCCTTCTCCAATCTGCTCTCTCCCATATCATCTCTATGCCCCAGTGCCTATATATCTTATTTCCCAATTACATGTAAAATAGTATTAATAATATTATATAAATATATATTTAAACATTTGATTTTTAAACTTGAAATTCCAGATTCATTGACTTCCTCCCTTGTCACCCACCCTTACTGGGAAGATAAGCAGTTCAGTATAGGTTGTACATGTGTGGCTAATGCAAAACATTAACATAGTAGATATATTGTAAAAGACTGACTATATTTCCCTCCCTCCTATCCCACCTCCCACTTGTTCTTTTCTCTACTTTGATCCCATCCCTTTTCAAAAGTGGGTGCTTCCAACTTCCCTTACCCCCCAGCCTGCCCTCCCTTCCATCATCCCCCCTCTCATCCCCTTTCCCCCTATTCTCCGGTAGGGTGAGATACTCTATTTAGTGTGTATTTCATTCCCTCCCCGAGCCAAATTCAATGAGAATAAGGTTGACCCATTCCCTTGTGCCTTCCTATTCTTCCCCTCCTTTGTAACCATTTTCCCCTGCCTCTTATATATGAGATAGTTTCCCCATTCTGTCTCTCCCATCTCCTCTCATTATATTCCTCTCTCACCTCTTAATTTCATTTTAAAGTATAATCCCTTCCTATTGAATTTCACCTTTTAAATATCATCCCTTCCTGTTAAATTGGTCCTGTGCCCTCAATGTATGTATACCTGTAAACATATATACACACATTCACATGTGTATTCATATGCCTGTATACCCTCTGATATAGACATATATATGTGTGTGTATATATATATATGTGTGTGTATATATAAATATATATGTATATGTGTGTATATATATATATATATATTTCTATTCCCTTCAACTATTTTCATACTGTCAAAAGTTTCATAAGTTACAGTTATCATTTTTCCATGTGGGAATGTTAACAGTTCAACTTTGATAAGTTCCTTATGTTTTCTTTTCTCTGTTTACCTTCTCATGCTTATCTTGCTTCTTGTATCTGAATGTCAAATTTTCTATTAAACTCTGGTTTTTCATCAAGAATGCTTGAAAGTCCTCTATTCCACTGAATGACCATATTTTCCCCTGAAACATGATACTCAGTTTTGCTGGGTAGGTGATTCTTGGTTTTAATCCCAGCTCCTTTGACCTCCTGAATATCATATTCCAAGCCCTTCGATCCCTCAGTGTAGAAGTTGCCATTTCCTGAATTATCCTGATTGTATTTCCACAAAATTCAAATTGTTTCTTCCTGGATGCTTGTAATATTCTCTCCTTCATCTGGGAATTTTGGAACTTAGCTATAATATTCCTAGGAGTTTTCTTTTGGGGATCTTTTTCAGGGGGTGATCAGTGAATTCTTTCAATCTCTATTTTGCCCTCTGGTTCTAAAACATCAGGGCAGTTTTCCTTGAGAATTTCTTGGAGGATGATTTCTGCATTCTTTCTTTAATCATGGCTTTCAGGTAATCCAATAATTTTTAAATTATCTCTCCTGGATTTATTTTCCAAGTCAGTTGTTTTTCCCATTAGATATTTCACAATTGCCTTCTATTCTTTCATTTGTTTGGATCTGTTTACCAGCATCTTGATTCCTCATAAAGTCATTAGCATCCATTTGCTCTAATCTAATTTTGAAGGAATGATTCTCCTCAGGGAGCTTTTCATATTCTTTTTCCATCTGGCAAATTTGGCTTTTTAAGGCATTCTTCTCCTCATTGGCTTTTTGAGCCCCTTTTGCCATTTGAGTTAGTCTGCTTTTAAGGTGTTGTTTTCCTCAGTCAGGCTGTTGACTCTCATTTCATAATTTTCTTGCATCATTCTCATTTCTCTTCCCAATTTTTCCTCCACTTCTCTTATCTGCTTCTTAAGGTCCTCTATGGCCTGTAACCAGATCATATTTTCCTTTGAAGCTTTTGGTGCAGGAGTTCTGACTTTACTGTCTTCCTCCTCTTCCATGCTTTCATCCTTTTTGTCCCCCAAACAGGAGTCTAATATTGGATTCTTCCGTGTGATTTGCTTCCTTTGCCTGGGCATGTTGCCACTCAGTCACTTGACCCCTGGGCTTTTTGCCACAGTAGGACTCTGCTATCAGACAGGGGAGCTTCGTACCAAATGCTGGGGTTTTCTCAGCTGCCTGAGGTATTAGTTTGGTGCCCTCTCTGAAATCTCCACACACTCTGGCAAGCTAGTCACACATTGCAGGACTACCACCCTAGACAGCAATCCAGATCCAAACAGGTTAAAGCAAGAGTGATTACCCCTCAGATTGTTCATTTCGTCCCCCTACACTCTGCAGTCCAGTAGCTGAAGCTACCATGTGGCAGAGGCTGTGCCACAGCCCTCAGTGGCTTCTTGCCTTGGGGAAAAAGCTGATGCACTCCCAACTACTGGGTCCCAAAGTCCACACTGCACTGACCTCTCACTTTGTCCTTAGCATCGATGTGTTGATAATTCTGGACCACCACAGCTGCTGGTGATCTGGAGTTCTGCAATGGGAATGCAAATTTGGAAGATCTTCCCTGCCCCTAGGCTAAAGTGCACCTGAAGCCTGGGGAGGGAGGCTTGTTTTTCAGTAAATACTTTTTGATTGGCCAGTGGGTCAATAAGGTTGTTACATTCTCTGAGCCAGGAGAAGGCTATATAAGCCCTGATGTGAGGCTTTGTTTTGGGGGCTCACTTTGAGAAGTGTTCTGTGATTTGATCTGTATTCTGGGAAGCCGTTGTCCAGGGCCCCCCTGGCTTTGAAAAATCCAGATGTTGACTGGGTATGGATGTAATGGCTGGACAGTTTAGAAATCTGTCTACTTGATCTGTTTCTGTCTTGATAATTCTGCCTGTATACTTTGAAGTTCGGGGTGCTGACCTTTTCCCATGAACAAGGTAAACGATATATTTCTGACTGATTAAAGTAAGCTTGTTTACCCATTTTGAGTTGCTTTCCTTTAACAAAGCAGATCCAAGAACCTGTATGGGCAGCAAACCCTGAGGACACGCTTGGGGTGCTTGCTGCTACAAGTCCCTCCAGCCAGTGGTTGGTCTGGTCAGCCCTGGGGCTAAAACCTTGGTGTCGAGCTGGGCTCAGCTCCCAGAGTACTGCACTGGCCAATTCCTGCCGGGCTGTCTTCAGCAGGAGGTTAGCTTCTCTGTGTCATTTTGTGGGTTCTGTAGCACTAAAGTTTGTTCAGAGTCCCCTTTTGCATGGATTGGAGGTGGTGAGAGCTGGAGCTACGTGGAGGTACTGTTTCTACTCCCATGTCATATGTTTTCAAAGAGGCAATTGTCAAACATCTACCAACACACCCCTGGTGCTAGAGTAAGAAAAATTATTAACAAAAATTCTCCAAAAAGTCTAGGGCATATTCTCCCACAAGTACATATTGGTCCATAGGAGGAATGGACTCAACACAGAGGCCCAGACAAGGCCTGATCAATTTGGTGGCAAGTTGACCCACCAACCACAAGCTCCACTGCCAGGCCTATCACTAAAGGGCTGGGACAGAACAGAGCAGGGTAAGAATCTAATGCAGAGCCCCTAGCAGGGGCAGCAACTACTCCTGGGACGACCAATCCACAGTCCAGAAATTTAAAAAGCCCCTATCTGGACCTCCAGGGACTAGGATGGCAAATTGAATCCCAGCTGCTGCAATTCCCCCCCTCTAACCCTGTGAAAACATAGTAATTATTGCCCTAGGGCAAAACCTTAAAAAGTAAAGGCTTGGGAACCCTAGAGAAAGGGCATGGCTAGGGCCCTGCCTCAAAATGGGTAGAAAGCAGACTGCAAAGACAAAGACTCTGGAGTCCTATTATTGTGAGAGGGAGGAACCAAAAACAGTGTTGATTCCACACCCACAGAGAAAGCATCAACAGGGAACTGGTCTCAAGTACAGAAAGCATTCTTAGGTGAGTTCAAAAGGAACTATGAAAACCAAATTAGAGAGATAGAAGATAAAATGAATTATTCTTTTAAAATCAAAATTGCAAAATTAGAAAAACATTGCAATGAAGAAATCAGCTTCTTAAAAAGAAAAATGTGTGATATGGAAAATGAGCCCCAAAACTAATGGAGGAAAATAATTTGCTAAAAACTAGAATCAACCAAACTGAAACAAATAACTCTATGAGGAACCAAGAATTAGTCAAACAAAACATCAAGAATGAAAAATTTAAAAAAGAGGTAAAATATCTCAATGTAAAAGTAACTGACCTGAAAAACAGATCCAGGAGAGATAATCTGAGAATCATAGGCCTACTGGAAAATCATGATGAAAAAATGAGCCTGGACAACATCTTCCAAGAGCTTAAGGAAAACTGCCCTGAGATACTAGAACCAGAGGGTAACATAGAAATTGAGAGAATTCACTGGACACCTCCTGAAAGAGAACCCAAATTGAAAAGTTCTAGAAATATTGTGTCCAAACTCCAGAACTACCAAGTAAAGGAGAAAATACTTCAAGCAACCAGAAAGAAACAATTCAGATATCGAGGGTCCACAGTGAGCATCGCACAGGATCTGGCAGCCTCTACACTGAAAGATCAGAGTAAGTGGAATACAAGTTTTTGCAAGGCAAAAGAGCTCAGGTTACAGCCAAGGATTACCTACCCAGAGAAACTGAACATATTCTTCCAGACAAGGAGATGGTCATTCAATGATAGAACAGATTTCCAGACCTTCCTGATGAAAAAGTAATAGCTCAATGGAAAATTCAACCCCCAATTACAGGACACAAAAGAGATGTAGAAAGGTAAAAAGGAAAACACACACACACACACCCTGTTATTTAATAAGAGAAAGCTGTTTATAGACAAGTAGAGGGTATGAGTATAAATTACACAAAATGATGATTAAAAAAATTTATTAAGGGTTACAAAAGGACTGCAATGGAAGAAGAGGAATGAATGAAGTGGAAAAGGGTAAATTATGCCACACAAAGAGGCATAAAAACAATATAGCAGAGGGAAAGAAGAGAGGGAGATGAGTATTATATGAGCTTTTTCCTCATTGGTTCTGGTGCAAGGAGGGAATAACACAACCAGTTTAGCATAAGACTCTATCTCAGATCATGATGCAATAAAAATTAAAAGCATAAAGGGTCATGGAAATATAGACTAAAAACTAATTGGAAACCAAATAACTTAATCCTAAAGAAGGAGTGGGTCAAACAAGAAATCATAGAAACAATCAGTAACTTCATTCAAGAAAATGACAATAGTGAGACAACATATCAAAATTTGTGGATGCAGCAAAGGTGGTTCTTAGGGGAAGTTTTATATCCCTGAGTGCATACATGAATAAATTAGAGAAAAGAGGAGTCAATGAATTGGGCATGCAATTGAAAAAGGTAGAAAAAGAACAAATTAAAAATCTGCAATTAAATACTAAATTAGAAATAATGAAAACCAAAGGAGAGATTAATAAAATTAAAATTAAGAAAACTATTTAATTTATAAATAAAGCTAACATCTGGTTTTATGAAAAAAACAATAAAATTGATAGACCCTTAGTCAATATGATAAAAAAAAAACAAAGAAGAAAACCAAATTGTGAGTATCAAAAATGAAAAGGGTGAATCTACCTCCAATGAAGAGGAAATTGAAACAATAATAAGGAATTATTTTGCTAAATTGTGTGCACATAAATTTGACAATCTTAGTGAAATGGATGAATATTTACAAAAATATAAGCTGCCCAGATTAACTGAAGAGTAAGTAAATTACTTAAATAACTCCATCTCAGAAAAAGAAATTGAACAAGCTATCAGTGAACTCCCGAGGAAAAAATCTCCAGGGCCAGACAGATTTATTAGTGAATTCTATAAAATATTTAAGGAAAAATAGATTCCAATACTCTACAAACTATTTGGGAAAATTAGTGAAGAAGTCTTACCAAATTCTTTTTATGACACAAACATGGTATTGATACCTAAATCAGGAAGTGATAACATTGAAAAAGAAAATTATTGACCAATTTCCCTCATGAATATAGATGTAAAAATTTTAAATAAAATATTAGCAAAAAAGACTACAGCAACTTATCACAAGAATAATACACATTAATCAGATAGGATTTATTCCAAGAATGCAAGGATAGTTTAATATTAGGAAAACCATCAGTATAATTGATCATATCAACAATATAACTAGCAGAAACCACATGATTATCTCAATAGATGCAGAAAAGGCTTTTGATAAAGTACAACATCCATTCCTATTAAAAACACTAGAAAGTATAGGAATGAATGCAGCCTTCCTTAAAATAATAAGTAGCATCTATTTGAAGCCATCAGCAAGTATTATATATAATGGGGATAAACTAGAAGCATTTCCAATAAGATCAGGGGTGAAATAAGGGTGTCCACTATCACCCCTCTTATTCAATCTGGTAGTAGAAATGTTAGCAGTAGCAATTAGAGAAGAAAAAGAAATCAAAGGAATCAAATTAGGCAAAGAAGAGACCAAGTTATCACTCTTTGTGGATGATATGATGATATACTTAGAGAATCCTAAAGAATCAAGTAAAAAAGTACTTGAGGCAATAAATAAATCCGGCAAAGTTACAGGATATAAAATAAACCGGCATAAATCCTTGGCATTCCTGTATATTTCTAATGAAATCCAACAGCAAGAGATAGAAAGAGAAATCCCATTTAAAGTTACTGTAGACATTATAAAATATTTGGGAATCTACCTGCCAAAATAAAACTAGGACCTATATGAACACAACTACAAAACACTTTTCACATAAATAAAGTCAGATCTAACTAATTGGAAAAATATCAATTGCTCATGGCTGGGTTGAGCTAATATAATAAAAATGACAATTTTACCTAAATTAAATTACATATTTAGTGCCATACCAATCAATTTACCAAAAAAAATTACTTTATAGACCTAAAAAAATAATAATAACAAAATTCATTTGGAAGAACAAAAGGTCCAGAATATCAAGGGTATTCATGAAAAGAAATGCTAGGAAAGGTGGCCTAGCTATACCAGATTTTAATCTGTATTATAAAGCAGCACTCATCAAAACTACTTGGTATTGGTTGAGAATAGAGCAGTGGATCAATGAAATAGATTGGGTACACAAGACTCAGCAGTCAATGACTATAATAATCTACTCTTTGATAAACCCAAAGACCCCAGTTTTGGGGATAAGAACTCACTATTTCACAAAAACTGCTGGGACAACTGAAATATTGTATGGCAGAAACTGAGCATAGACCATTATCTAACACTGTATATTAAAATTGTCTAAATGGGTGTGTGATTTAGCTATAAAGGATGATACTATAAGCAATCTGGGAAAGCAAGGAATTGTTTACCTGTCAGATTTATGGAGAGGGGAAGATTCCATGACCAAACAAGAATTAGAGAGCATTATAAAATGCAAAATGCATAACTTTGATTACATGAAACTGAAAAGCTTCTGTACAAATAAAGCCAATGTAACGAAGATTTAGAGGGACATGGGAAATTGGGAAAAAAATTTTTACTACCAATATCTCTGATAAAGGCCTCATATCGAAAATATACAGAGAATTGGGTCAAATCTGTAAGAATACAAGTCACTCCCCAATTGATTAATGGTCAAAGGATATGAACAGACAGTTCATAGAGGAAGAATTTAAAGATATATATATATATATATATATATATATATATATATATATAA
>NW_027187391.1:53515049-53731050 GCF_028583685.1 Petaurus breviceps papuanus
TATATATATATATATATATATAAGCATATGAAAAAATGTTCTAAATAACTATTGATAACAGAAATGCAAATCAAAACAACTCTGACTCACTAGTCAGATTGGCTAAGATGACAAAGCAGGAAAATGATAAATGCTGGAGAGGAGGTGGAAAAATTGGAACACTAATATTTTGCTGGTGGAGTTGTAAACTGATCCAACCATTCTGGAGAGCAATCTGGAACTATGCCCAAAGGGCTAATTTCATATCCTTTGACCTAGCAATACCACTTCTAGGGTTGTATCCCAAAGAGATCATAGAAGTGGGAGGAAGACCCATATGCACAAAAATATTTATAGCAGCTCTTTTGGTGGTGGCAAAGAATTGGAAATTAAGGGGAGGCCCATCAACTGGGGAATGGCTAAACAAGTTATGGTATATGAATGAAATGGAATACTACTGTGCCATAAGAAACAAAGAGCAGATGGACTTCATATCTACCTGGAGAGCCTTATAAGAACTGATACTGAATGAGAAGAGCAGTACCAGAAAAATTTGTACACAATTACAGATACAACGTATGTGTGACAACCAACATTGATAGACCAGATTCTTCTCAGAAATTCAGGGCTATAAGTAAACTCCAAAAGACTCATGATGGAGAGAGATGTCTACATTCAGAGAAAGAACCAGAAAGAACAGAGTTTCAATGCAGATTGAAGGAAACAAAGGGGTAACACAGTTTCTGGTTACTGAAGGTCCTTTTCTCCCTTCTGGAGTCTTCCTAAAATCCCTCTTATGTATAACTCTCTTTTAGTACCTTTCCAAAACCCATAGCTGATACATATTTAGAAGGGTGGAGGAGTTACACTCCCTCTCTTGAATAGTTATCCTTACAAATCCAAATGTTCCTGTGTTTATCCTTGTGTGCCTTCCTTTGCCCCAGGTTAGATGCATTCTTGCCTACTGGTCCCTGATCTCTGATTGCATGAGAAAATGGGGAGAGAGTGGGGGAATGTGAAAAGAGAAAGAGGGAGAAATCCTCTGCCATTCTCTCAGCCACCAAGAGCAGTTCCCTCTCAGGGTTTTGGTTTTCTGGAAGCCTCAAATACAGAATTTGTATTTTCTACTCCTGGACTGGACTGTTCTAGACTGGGCTCACCAAGACGGACTGGTATTTTATTCAGTGGCCCAATGAACATCACTGATCCTCTTTGGGGAAAAAAAAAATTATATATATATATATATATATATATATGCAAGATAATTTGAAATGAATGATACTAGCAGCTGGAGGGTGAGGAATCAGGGCAGGCTTTATGCAGTGATATTTCAGTCAAATTTAGAAAGAAAGAAGATATTCTAAGAGGTAGAAGTGAGGAGTGAGTATATTCCAGTGCAAAAGCACAGAGAGAGATGGAGTATGTTAAGAATATTAAGACCTGTGTGGCTAGATTCTCCAGTGTGTTGAAAGACAGTATTATGTTAGAAGACTATAAAGACAGGATGGAGCTGCTAAGAAGGTATTGTTAGAAACAAGATGAAGAAGAATCAGGAGAGATTTTTTTTGTTTAATCAAATAAATTTTTTAAGTATTCATAATTGAAAATAAGGAAGACAGGATTGTTTTATCAGACTTCTTACTAGCCTGTTGGAAATTATATCCAAGTATCTTCTTTAACCTGTTGGCTCTTTAAATAGATGTGAGATTCCAGCATCATGGCCTTTTGATAACTAAAATTAACATTTGAAGATTTATAAAGTGATTCACAACAAAAAAATTGTTCTTATTGCAAAAGAATCTTAAATTATTAATTTCCTTCAGTGATCTAATAGCAGATTTGAGAGCAACTAACTCTCTTCTACTGTTCTCCATTGCTCTTAAATACTGCGGTGCTATGGCTGCTGTTAGAATTTTCACTGCCAGGTATGAATTCTTGCTATATTATCTTCGCTCCAGCAGTCCTTAAGGAGGGATCACTGAATCTAGAAGCTTTTGTGTTTAATGACATTTGCTATCAAGAATCTAAAATAGTCTCTCAAAAAAAGTCACACTCCACTTGTCAGCCACATAAACATTGCTAGAAAGAACTTTCTTCCCAGGAGATGCCTTAACTGAGATATCACTATATGTATTGAGTGTCTAGCACATAGTACAGCAATCCATTTTTTGACTGTCATACTATATCCAAGCTTTTAGCCAATAGCATCAATGTCATCTTTGACATTATTACCAGTTCAATTACCCTCCAGATTTCTCCACCTTCCCAGCTGCCATCTCACCTCCCCTCACCCCACCTCTGCCCCTGCTTTCCAACTCACCTAGATGTAGTCTTTTCATTTGTATCCCCAGAGCTTAGTACAGTGCCCAGCACATGGAATATATCTAATAAATGCTCACACTATATTATCTTTTCTCTGTCTTTATAGTTATATTTAATTTATCAAATGCAAGATGAAAATTAATGGGACCCAGATCCTAGGATGCACTAAGAGTGGGAGCCTTGAAGGAGCACTTGAAATGGCATAACTCAACTGGATAGGAAATGGGGGAAAATGAGGAATTAGTAGTAGAATAACTAACGTCCCACTAATGAAAGAAGCTGAAACAAGGCTATTTCAAAAAGAGAGCATGTACAGTAGGGGCCAGAGCTAAGAATATGACATGTGACTCCACACTTAAAGTAAACCACTTTTAATGTAAACAGCAAAAGAAACTTTAAATATCCCATGGGAAAACTTGCATGTGACCCTGGGCCATTCTTGGTACTATACATTCTTTGTTCTGTTTCTATATAATATCTGACCTTCCCTAATAGTAGTGCAGAGATCTACCACTTTTCCGCAGTCTTGTGAGTAAACACAACAAAATTAACTCTAAAAAATATAGGCACATGACCACACATGGCTTCTTTCTTAGATATCTCAGTACCTTCCTTTTACAGCGTGACTGTTCTTTTGGAGAGTTTGCATCCTTACAATTGGCATACTTGGCAGGATACCAAAGAAATGGGCTTAGGGAGAGAGGCCTCTAACAGGGCAAACCAGTGTTGGCCACCCACCCCCCCTGGGGTGAAGAGAGGTAGACAGCATGCTAGATGCCTGATCTGAATACAGGGTCACCTGGAAAATAGGGATTAGCTTGTGCCTCAACCAGCTTGTAGCACAGTGGGTTGGCTGTTTGTGTTGCTTAATAGAAGATTTATAACCAAGGGAACCAAGAGACTTTCAGCACTATCAAGAGAGACTTTGAAATGGCAATTGCCCTTATTTTCATAGGACAAAGAAGAGAATCTTCAAGGTAAAAGACAGAGGTGACTAGGAATGTTTTGCTTTTGTTGTTGTTTGTGGAAGATACAGGAAAGGAGAACAAAGAGAGTCTCTCTCTCTCTCTCTCTCTCTCTCTCTCTCTCTCTCTCTCTCTCTCTCTCTCTCTCTCTCTCTCTCTCTCTTCCCCCCCCCCTCCTTCTCCTTCCCTCCCCCTTGTTGACTTGTAGTCATATCTGAGGGTAAGGGGGAGAGAGATCTGGAAAAGAAAATGAAGTGAAGTGAAGATTATTTGGAATATGTTTGATAAAAGAAATGTATCAGAACATGCAAGAAATAAAGAAAGATTAGGGTTTTTGTGTCTGTCTTCCTGTCTGGAGTGCTATTTGTGTTAAGTGTGACGAGTTACCAAAAATTCCTTCAGGTGTTTCCTTGGAGAACATTTTTTTTTTGGTTCCCCATGGAGAACCTTTAGGTTTACTTGGGGGAAGGTCTTAGACAAAATTTAAAGATTTGAAGAATTAGAGCTTTGTTAAAATCTTTGGGGAACTACTTGATTCTCCAAAAAGAGCCCTGTTGGAAAGGCTTGTAACCTTAAGTTCAAAGTGTGTGGGAAGTGAAAACTTCTCAGGATTGTTGACATCCCTCTCCCCTCCCCCCTTCACTTCTACTGTCAATCAGCAGCAAACCCTTTCTGGAGTCTTTTGACCTTCACCCTTGTTGGCCACACCCTTATCAGTATTAGGCCCTTTAGGGTTTTTGGACTTCCAACCTTGCTGGCAACTTTAGTCCCTCCCTTCTTCACTTTGGAGTTTGCCAAATAAGGATAGTTACATTTGAATTGGCTATCCCTCATTTCCCTGTTCTTTGTAAGCCCGCCTCCCAGACACTGAGGGATAGTGGAGGGCTTCACTGTTATTTGCCATTGGGGAAGATTTTCGAGCCAAGACTCGAGCCAGCCTCTCAGCCAATGGAAGAAAGAAAGGGGGAGGAGGGAGAGGGAGGGGGGAAAGGGGTTTGACTGCATTAGGGCATAAATTCTTTTTTTGTCTTTTCTAAGGTGCCTCCTTTTCATGATCTGTCATGGTGAGGACCGCTCTCTTCTCCTGGGGGAAGAGAATAAAATTTCCTGTTCTTATCCTGAGAAATCTCTTTGTTCTTGATTAAATTTTGAATGGGGTTTTTCATCTCAAACAAAAGACTTGGACAATGTTTATTCTCTAAGGAGAGTTACTGGATTATTTTTCCAAGAAAAGGTTCTTTTTCTTCTTTAAGGAGAACCCCCAGTTTACATCAGGGGATGGGGGAAAAGGGTAATAATTTTATTCACTATTTGTATTTCGGTGGGGGGGGGAGGGTGTCTGTGTATGGGAGAGACAGACAGACAGAAAGACCGCCAGAGACAGAGAAAAAGAGAGACAAACAGACAAAGATGGAGACAGAGATTGGCTTCTGGAGATATCTAGTAAGAACCAAACTGAGAATATCAACAAGTTCATGAATTTTGTTCATTATCAGGCAAGGAGAAGTAATTTTTCAAAAGGCTGGTAACTGAAAGCCTAACTAGTAAGGGAATATTGGAGCCATATAATGTTTTTATATCATAAACTATTTAGAAACTGAGTTTGGAACTAAAGTATAAATTCTCTACTATGCATCCCTAAACTGTGATTTGAATTTTTTTCGTAAATGCTGAAATATTCTACCAAGATTTAGGTTAACATTCTTTAGAATTTGTTTTAATGGAACTAAGAGAATTTCCCACCCCCCCAGAATGACAAATTTATCACTTTCCAGCTAAAAGAAGAAGATCATTTAAGTGATTATAAAGAAGTAGATTGTCAAGGAAGTTTCAAGGGAAAAAATTGGGATTGGCACTTAGTTATTAGCTTTCTTGGTACACAAAAAAAGAAAAAAGATATGTGTACATCAGGAAGCAACTAAAAAAGTAATTGAGTTTTATTGGAACATTTAGTTAGATTCTTAGAGTCTTATGAACTAAAGTGCTAATCAATTTAAAAATAACTTTAATTTAGTGTGTGTCTTGAAATTTAAAACTATTGTAAATTGCATAAGACTACTCTCCATCTTTTAATAGATTTGAATTTTAAGAACTGTCTTGCTTCTTTCCTACAAAAAGAGA
Organism: Petaurus breviceps papuanus; assembly: GCF_028583685.1. NCBI lineage: Eukaryota > Metazoa > Chordata > Mammalia > Diprotodontia > Petauridae > Petaurus > Petaurus breviceps. The sequence continues at coordinate 53,520,437 of NW_027187391.1, forward strand.
AACTTATTTAAGGGTACAGGAGGAGCAAACCAGAGTGAGCCTGAGCCCTCCTGAGAACTCCCAGATACACAGGCTATAATACCTTGGGGAAAGTCCTGTCAGTCAGATCCATAATAGAATGATGAGATTCAGTAGGGACTGCAAAAAAATTATGGGAAAAAAAAGCGAAAATAGTAATCACTCTGTAGGGAAAGGTATATTAAAAAAAAAAAGACTGTTAAAGATTATGGAATCCCTAAGTAATGAATTAGCTTACTGAGAGTTTATAATATAGAAGTAATTGCTAATCATTGATTTTTTTTATACCAGGATGTTTAAACTTGATAAGCAAAAAAAAAAAAAAAAAGGAAAGGGTGTTAAGTGAAATCTCTTGTATGAATATGAATTCTGGTAAACTTCTATTGCTTACTGCAACAACCTGAAAGAAATAACTATATCGAGCCCTAGGCTGTAATTAGTGAAACTTGCTATTTGAGATAAAAAATTTGTTGTGACTATAATTGATATCAGTCTGAGTATGAAATTCAGTTATACTTGTCTGATGTATCATTAAATTAGTAATCCACTAGTCAAGAGGAATGCCACAAGATACTCAAAGGGAGTGGGGTGGGGAGAAGGGGTAACAACCTTGGCATAGACGAAGGTAGGATGTTTACTCAGTTTCTTTATTTTGTTACTTCCTTTTGAACAAGGAATGTTTCCTATCTGATTAAACCTGAGTCTAGCTATGAGGTGGAATTGTTATCACATGATTAGTTGTCAACTGTGCCTCTTCTCTGAAATCAAACACAGCTAAAGATGCTTTATCCTGGTATACATTTTTTTTTATTCTGTGTCCTTATGCTGGGGGGGGGGGAGTGTGCAGTTTTAATGCTGTTATAATCATGTTCATGCTTTTTTTCCTTTTATAGCAAACTTCTTTAAGCAGGGAAGGTGGTCAGTAAAAGATGTGAGCACAATGCAAATATATAAGATCTTAGTGTTTTGAACAACTGAGTAAATAGGGCTTGGGCTTGCCATCTGCCTGCTAATAGTTACATAGTCATGTTTAAGATTAAGTCCCTGAAGCATCTAATTTTTTCAGAATGCTACAGGAATAATTGTACAAAGGTAAAAAGGCTTGTGAAACAAAGATATGGATCTATATGAGGTTAAAGTCAGAAACCTCTTCTGTTTCCTTTTAAGGAACTGAATTACATTGCAATCAGTCATCTTAGTAGCAAGTAATGTTTGTGCAGTATCTATTCTATTTGAATATGGTTAAGGATGATTAACAACTAACATGTTTCATTGTAGACAACCCATTTGATATATACTGCTCTTTGCATACAATTGGGAATTAATTACTTAGTGAATTGAGATATCCCAGGTCTTTTATTACAATTAGAGTAAAATTAGGCTCTTGTAAGCAAATTAATTTGCATAACCATTGAACCTAAGGGTGGAAAGAATCTAGCTACCAAGAGTGTTACTACTTATATTTTCATATATAGGATTATAATCATAATAGCATCTGATCTTCTTAAAGGAATTGCAATTACTAACTGTATTTCACTCATTTCTACGTTCTCTTAACGTAACCATTAAGTTTGGCCTAATCCTTTATCCATCCCTATTTTCTTTATCTTTTAACCATAGAATTACATTTCAAAACAAGGGGTCAATGATTTTTCAGGATTTCTATTCTATTATGTTATAAGCTTAAGAGAATCTAAAATAGTCTTCTTTATGCAAAGTCTTGGTCTTTGGAGTTTGATGACTTCCAAGGCAAAGTATGATAACTCAGGCCAGAAAATGAGAGAAGGGGAAGTTAAAGTTCTATGTCCTCTCTGCCTGGAGGAAACAGGTATGTATGTTTGTATTATATGGGGCAGCTAGGTGGTTCAGTGGATAGATCACTGGGCTTGGAGTCAGGAAGACCTGAGTTTAAATCCAACCTCAGAAACTGCCTAGCTCTAACCTTGGACAAGTCACTCTTTCTCAGTGGAGAAGAAAATGGCAAACTACTCCAGTACCTTTGCCAAGAAATCCCCATGGACAGAAGTCCACAGGGTCATGAAGGGTCAGACAAAATTGAAAAGCCTAAACAACAACAAAAATTATGTCTATGTGTATGTATGATAACATCATTTCAATTTAACTAGTGATCTTTGTAATCCAATATACTTTATTTTATGCATTTAAAAACATTATTCTAAGAAGGGATCTAAAGGCTGCCAAAGGGGACCAAGACACAAAAAAAGTTAAGAACCCTTGGTCTAGAAAAATGTTTAAATTCATTTATGTGATTATGTATAACAAATCAATCATCAACAAGCAACAAAAGGAGTTCTCAACCCAAATTAAGCTTCCCAATTTCAATGGAGGGAGTATAGTTGCAGGGACAATTAACCTAGTATCTATAACAGATTCCTTTTATTTCTCCCTGTGAGGGAAAGATTCAGGCAACAAAAAGTTAATGTCCACATTACATAACCCAACTCTTCCCCTCTTGTGTTTTCACTTCTCTATTAACCCATACCAGGGACCTCAAGAAGAGTTAATGCAACTTCAATGAAAACACACTCTGATAAAGCACTGACATCTCTGGACAAGGACTCTTAGCCATCTAGCATTTTCTTCCATGTTCTCCTATTCTTTCATCTTCCTATTCTGGAACCTTGAGAAAAAATTTTAAAAATACAGAAGCTTTACACCTTTGACAAATATGAAATCTGGGAAGGGAAGAAGTAAAATTAGAGGCAGTCAAATAAACCTTGGGACTAGAGTGGATTAGGGTAAGGTTAAATGTATCTCCCATCTGGTTTTCATGAACACCTGGGGGCAACCCACATTTCACAGTGAGCGTATGATCAAGGTACCTTGGATCTACATCTCTTTCTGAGATGTATCTGTTTTTTCTATGAATGGCATGTCTATTTGTGGGATTTAGTGCCCAAAGTTTATGGGGGGATATATTCTATTGTTACTTTTATTATTGTGATTATTTCATTAAATAATACTCCTTGAGTTAATTTGTTCCCTGGCTAACTAGTAAAATAAAAACTTCTATGGGAGTTTATGAACTATAATTTTTAAGCAAATGCTTAAAGCTTGAGTTTCTCTGATTCCAGCTTCTGGCTTCAGACGGAATCCTCAGCTGATGTACTAGCATTGTTACTCACAAAAAGAAAAAGGTAGGTTCTGCAATTCCTTCTTTGGCTTCTATACCCTGAATCTTAAGCTACAGGCAAGAAAGGCAAGACCCTCACAGGTACCACTGCCATTGAACTGAAGAAAAAAAAAACCAAGAAGGGAAAAAAAAAACCTTAGCAGCTTTTCAGAGTCCTTATGACTCCCTCCCTAATGTCTAATTTCTAAACTGTACACACTAAACATCCTTTCTTAACAGAGGTTCTTGAATTATTTTTGTGTCATGGAAGTTTGGTGAAAGCTTTGGATCCTATTTCAAAATAATGTTGCTAAATGCATAAAATAAAATCAATCATATTGAAATATCATTGTTGTATAACAATAATAATAATATGATGATGATGATGATGGTTATGATATTCATTCATCCTGGATTAAGAAGCTGTCTGTGTTTTAGAGGAGGTCCTTGTAACCTCAATACATTCTTTTTGGTCTACAAGGAAAATGAGGAGTACAAAAAGCAAATAAATAAGTAAAACCTTTACTATTTTGGGCTTTCCCCTCCATCCCAATCACTTCAATCCTTTGTTCCAAATTCCTCCTATATACATAATAAAATGTATATATCAGGCTCTGAACTCTTACCAGAGGTGTCATAGAGAGGCTGGGCACAACCCATCCCTGGAGGTAAATTTATTTATTTGTTCCCCATAATGCTACCTTTTCTCTCTACTCTTGCAGCCCCCTTTTCCAGTTGGTGAGCTCCTCTCCAAACTCCCATTTTGACAGTCTCAGGCCAGCCATCTTTCATTCCTCTGCAGACCACTGCTTCTGATTCTCTGAACTTCACCACCATTTCTCCATTACTCCACCCCTCTCTCCCACTCCCAGTGCAGGTACCTTTTAACCTCCTTTTTTTTTTTCAATCTTGCCCCCCCCAATTCCTTTATTGTCTTTTTGCTTGTATTTGTATCCCCAGTGTCCATAATAGTGCCTGGCACTGAGTAAGCACTTAATAAATGTTTGTTGACTTGGCTCCTAAATTTTAGAAATCAGGAAGCTGACCCCAAGAGAGGTGAGGTGATTCCTCTGTTGTCACACAAAGTTAGTGAAAGAACAGAAATTAGAATACTAACAGCTCACATTTATATATAACACTTTACAACTGGCAAACCCCTTTTCTCCACCCTCAGAGGGCCAGGTCATAAAAATATTATTAATCTTACTTAAGACATGTGGAAATTGAGGTTCTAAGAAGAAAAATTATTTGCCCACCAGGGTCATACATTATACCTCCCAAATCAGGTCTTCTGGTCCCCAATCCAGTCAGTTCAACTGTGTAAGACCTCTCAGCAGCAGAGAAAGTATTAGGAGAGTATTGCCTCCAGAAAGCCCATAGTTCAAAACATGGGTACCACTACAGTTTTAGAACACACATTGTCTGGGGGTAATATGAACCTATATATGGTAAAACAGACTAGGAATGAGTGGGGTTTTCTAAAGTGGAATACAAGATTAGATCTGCATACCTTAGTCACTGAAAATACTCTTCTCATAGAGTATCTTATTCAGCTAATGCTTTAATAAACCTTGTGCCTGATTTTTTGGCTTATAGAAAGCATTCAATTCACCATGCCCATCACTACCTTAGTTATGGCAGATTGTTATCACTCTCAGTGAATTAGATAAATTACTGGAAACTTTACTGTAAAGGGTGAATTGTGTTGGATGAATCTTCCTTTTTCCATTTACTTCAATATTAGACTAATGCTAGATTTTGGTCAGAAAAAAAAAATGTCCCTGAATAACCACTTTAAGAAAGTAGTAAAGTTATTAAAATTACTCATTGCAAGCCATTACTTGGGACCTATTCAATGTGTCCATTCTCATAAAATAAATTGTGCTCCTAGAGGGAAGATATGCTGGGAAATCATAGGATCCCATGTCTATAATTTGAAGGGTCCCTCAGAAGTCATCGAGTTCAATTTGCTCCTGAACAAAAATCCTGTCTCCAACATCCTTAACAATTAGCCACCCAATCTTTGCTTGAAGACTTCTAGTGAGAGGAAACTTAACTTACTACATAAGAGTGTACCAAAATAATCCAATTCCACTTTTTGATTGCTCTAATTATTAAGGAAGTTTTTTTCTTTCACCAACCTACATCTGGCTTTTTGCTATGTATCAGTGCTTCTAAATAATTTTCTATGATTGTTGAAAAAGTTATAGGCATGTTTTTGTTTTGTTTTATTTATATTGTGATTTTGATTGATATCTTCCGCTTCTCATAAAGTAGGAAGAAGTAACTCATACTAGTAAGCAAAATTTTAAGACAAATTAAATTTCTGACTTCTGTTTTGATTTATAGATTGTATGTATGTCTTCAGAGGACATTTCCCTTTTTTAAAATTTCTTTTATGCAAGCATAATATACAAGTATATTCTTTAAATTGGATGGGTACTGAATCTTCTATTAATATAAAAAAAATGTTAATGCCACACTATAAGCCTGGGGACCACAGATCTATTTTCTGCTATAATTGTCTCTCTTAACAAGATTCTACAGGACAAAATATGCTTGCTTGGTGGCAAAATGTGATATGAGTAGCTGGTTTTCATTGAGTGTTGACAGTGACAGATTTATTTGTGCTGATCTGTATTCTTAGTTAATTTTCACCCCCTGGACTTTTATGAAGATAAAACACAAATTTAATATAGCAAATTGCTGAATTATGCCACTGCAACTTTTCAACATCATTTTAGCCCTCAAATTCATAAATTCCAAAAAACTGTATTATAACCACTCTAGGAGACAGAGTATCTTTTAAGGTCCCCTAGGAAGAGTTCCTTGAACCTGACCTTACAGCACAATGGAGGAAATCCAAAGTTACAAGAAGGAAAAAGAGAAGAGGGGATTATAAAAGATGCTTTGAGATTTCAGAGGTGCTCAACAAATATTTGTGGAATGAATAAAACAAAGATACTATTGGTCCAGGAATTTCAAAAAATGGGACTAGAGGGGCAGCCAGGTGGCTCAGCAAGTAAGAGCACCGGCTCCAGTGTTGGGATGACCTGGGGATCAAATCTGGGCTCAGATACTTAGCACCACAGCCAGAAATAACTGGCTGTGTAACCTTGAGCAAGTTACTTAACCCTGATTGCTTTTTTAAAAAATGGGACTAGAGAAAGATAGGATAGAGAAAGAAGAAATTTGAACAGGTTATATAAAGTATGGGAGTAAACAGAGGATTAAAAAGGCCAAGGAGAAAAGATTAGCCTAGTTTAGCCTAGCCAGAGCCTAATTCACATCAGAGCTAAAATTCAGAGTAACCAAGCTCTGCTTCTAACTGGTTTTACCCTTAGGCAAGTCATTTAATCTTTCTTGGCCTCAGTTTCCTCAGCTATAAAATGAAAGAAGCAGGATAATGAATATCTAAAGTCCCTTTCAGTTCTAATAGTCTATGATCTACAAACAATGGAATGGAGCAAGAGACTTCCAAGATCATCTCATTTTTCAGATAAGGAAAATAAGAAACATAGAGGTTAAACGACTTGAAGGTCACAGATTTTATTACTTACAGAAAGAGAAATGGTACCTAGGTTTCCTGATCCCTGCCTAATGTAATACTCCTTTAGAGATTGAAACAAAGGTACCAATGAAAAAAAAAAGCATAAAGCTAAGCAAAATGAGGGGGAGGGGGGCCAACAGCAAGTAGACCAACAAGTTTCCTTGGGAATAACATAGAACATTTTTATCTATGTCCGTGTGTGTGTGTGTGTGTGTGTGTGTGTGTCCTTGTGAGTCTAATATGTGTATTTCTTGAACCTGACTGGGAAAAAATTTAGAGGAAATTGAAAAGATAAAGTAGAATTGATAATTTTGGAAGCAGTGTGTGTGATAAAGACAATTCCAAATCTGGTGGAACATGAATTTTGATCTCATTCAGTCATTCTGTCCTGTCCAACTTTTTGTGACCCCATGGACCAAAGCACACCAGGCCTTTTTATCCTACACTTTCTCTTGTCAACCTTACAGAATTTGTTCTAAGAAAGACAAACAAAATTAGGCTGTATGTTCATGTTTATCTCTCAAAGGGATGAACATGTATATGGATGCATGGAAGTTCATTAGAAAATGGACTCAAAGAAAGGCCAATTGAAGGAGACTATATACCCATAGAGTGTTTGCTCCTCCCCCTTGCCTCAGGATGCTGGTGTCCTTTGTCAGTCAAAATTATAGTTACCATAAGGCAAGGAAGTGCCCCTGACTTCAGGATATCTGTTCTTTTGTTAGCCATAAACAAGGGAATGTCATAACAAGGTAGTATCCATAAAATATCAAGATAAGAAAAGTCCCATGAATCAAGATAGTGTCTGTTTCAAGGAGCCTGATCCTTATCGGTAAGAATGATCCCCATCAGCTTCATCAGACCTTGTGATTGCTGACACAAGAAAGAACATTTTGGGTTCACTTAGAGAACACACAAAGGATTATAGCATATTAACTCAGAGTGGGCCAAAATGTCTTTCTCCTCATTGGCCAATCCCGGTTTTAGGCCTTTCTCAGGTGACTGAGATGTGTATGTAAGGGGTGCCTCAAGCTGGTTTACTCACAAAATTTGGCCCAAGTTCATGTTCATTATTTCCATGACACTATCTATCCATCTCACCCCTTCTCCTTTTGCCTTTAATCAAGGTCTTTTCCAATGAGTCTCATCTTCTCATTATGTGGCCAAAGTATTTAAGTTTCATCATCAGTATTTGACCTTCCAGAAAATAGCCTGAATTAATTTCTTTAAAGACTGCCTAATTTGATTTCCTTGCTATTCAAGGAACTCTCAAAAGTCTTCTCCAGTACCACAATTTGAAAATGATGATTCTGTGGCACTCAGCTTTCCTTATAGTCCAACTCTTACAACCATATATTACTACTGGAAAAACCACAGCTCTGACTACATGGATCTTTGTTGGCAAGGCAATGTTTCTGATTTTGTCCAGATTTGTCATAGCTTCCCTTCCAAAGGGAAAGCATCTTTTAATTTCATGGTTGCAGTTGCTGTGTGCAGTAATCTTTGAGCCCAAGAATATAAAATCTGATACTGCTTCCATTTCTTCTCCATCTATTCACCAGGAAGTGATGGAATCATTTGCCAAGATTGCAGGGTTTTCTTTGCTTCCTTGTTTTGGTTTGTATTATGTTTTTTTTTTTTTAATGTTAAGCGTCAAGCCAATTTTTACACTCTCCTCTTTTACACTCATCAAGAGGCTTCATAATTCCTCCACTTTCTGCCATCACAGTGGTATTGTCTGCACATCTGAGATTGTTTATATTTCTTCTGGCAACCTTAATTCCAGCTTTTGTTTCATCCAGCCAGGCATTTTGCATGATGTACTCTGCATATAAGTTAAATAAATAAGGTGACAGTATACAGCTTTGTTGTTTTCTTCTCCAATCTTAAAGAAATCAGTTGTTCCATGTTCAGTTCTAGGTTAATCCCCCATTGCCTGAACACAGACACACAGACACAGACACACACACACACACACACACACACACACACACACACACACACCACACACCCCCTAGGAATTCTTAAAGACCAGGAAAGTGAGAGCTAGGACAAGGAAAGTGGATGAGATATTTTGATTACAAAACAAAAAGTATAGAAACAATTATTCTTAAAGATCTTCATTGGATTTAGGGAAGCTGTTGGCTAGATATCCCAATGATTATTTATCCCACTTTTTTTTTCTTAATTCTATTCCTCTCTAATGTACCCTGACATTGTTGATCACATGACAGAAAAACTCTGACAAGGTAATAGGGTTGACAAAATAAGACTGGGACAACGATTCTGCTCTATTTACCTTAATATAAGCTAATATTTTAATTAAATATTTTATTATTATTGTTTTAAATAATATTAATAGTGATAAGGTAGATGGAGCAAACAGGATACAGGATGTGACCAGCCAGAAAACTGTTCAAGAAGACTATGCACTGAAGCCCTCCACCATGGATTTATCCGTGTGCTTTCACAAAACACCCCCCTAACTAACTACTTGACATTCCAGAATAGTGCTTCCCCTCCCTATTTCCTGCTCCCCTTGCTTATAAAAAGACATTCTCAGATTACTAGACATTCCAGGCATTCTAGAGCCCTGCTGAAAAGCTCTCTTCCTCCCATTCTCCTTCTCCCCCTTACCCCATCCTATCAAACTGTATATAGACCAGACACATAACCCCACTGGGTACCCTGCCCTCCCATAAGGAACAAAGTCCACTGGCACATCTCCTCAATAAATGCCTTTATTAACTTAAAGACATTCTGAGTGAATTCTTTCAGGACAGATATTGTGACTCATAGTCTTCATCAATTGCATTTATATAGCACTTGAAGTTTTGCAAAGTGTCTTACAAATATTATTTTATTCTATCCTTATTACTCTGGGGGCAGGGAGTGATAACAGGAGGCACGTGCTATTATTATCTCCATTGTGAATATGAGGTAACCGAGGCAAAGGTTAAATGACTTGCCCTGGATCAGACACATAGTAAGTGTCTGAAGCTATATGTGAATTCAGGTTTTCCTGACTTTAGGCCAAGTGTTCTCTCTTTAGTTGTCTCTAAAACTGTCTTTTTAAAACACAATCTATAAGCACACTGAAAAAGATTTCCTACTATATAATTAGCACACCTAAAATAATATCATAGCCAATTTCTTAAGTTTGTTTAATTTACTCAAGAAACTATATTCAGGCATTACTGCACCAGCAATACTGAAACCTTCTTGGAACACTAATACACGAAACTATGTAATCAACTATCTCCAAATAATTAGGTTTAACACATAATTGCTAATTGTATTTGCACTTGGAATTACAGAACACAGCACTGGAAACACTGTACTTAGAAAGTAAAACATATAATCATCCTGGATCCAAATTTCCCCCACCCCCTGAAATAAGATCAAAATTATCTGATTCTACATTTCATAATACTGAGAAATATTACTTTTCCAAAAAGGTATTCTTGAATGAATATCTTTTGTTAGAAAGCCAAAATATGAATTAAAATGCATTATTGTAGTCTATTTAAATTTAAGCCTCTCAAAAAAAGAAAATGAATGCTTACTATTATTTGATATTTTATGGTCTAATACCAAATCAATGGACCATTTAGTGACTTTTCTATATACAACCATTAAAACTCATTTATAGAAATTTAATGAAAAGTCATCTCCAGTTGGTTATTTTAAAAGTAAACATTGCTTTCATTTTTTTCCCCATATCAAGTTAAGTTTCATAATGTCAGCTCAAATGCTTGATATTTACTTATTAATTATTAATTGAATCTACCAATTTAGCTTTCCTTCTAAAAATTCTTCTATATACAGGGTTAACACAATTAAAACTTAAAAAAAAAGAAAGATAAAAGAAAAAAAATCAGTCCATAAATTGCAACACAATATTTGTTTTGGGCAATGTGTAGAAAACATACATGTAGGCTTCCTATGAAGAAAATTTTCCAATTAGAGATGTCCAAGAGTAGAATCTACTACTTGAAGAGTTGGTAGGTTTCCCTTCACTGTATGTCTTTGACAAGGCTTGGATGACCATTTGTCAGAGATGTTGAAAAGAGGATTGTCATTCAGTTATGACTTGGACCAGATGGCATGTAAGGCCCTTGCAACTCTGAGATTCTTTGAATCTGTGAAATCTGAAAAAGTATTTCTCAAGCTGTCATCATTATTGTGCAACTTTCCTGACTATCATAATTTCCTGTCTAATTTGGCAAATTATTTATATTTATATAACCTGAATACTAAAATTACAAGTATAACATATGACCAGTTCAAGAACTTTCCTGGTAACTGAATTTAGTGATAAAATGCCAGGCTACAGTTTCATATATCTACCAGCTACGATCCCCAATTAATTTCCACTACCATAACAGTAACATAGTGCCATGGAAAAATTACAAGATTTGGAATCCAAGGACCTAGATTTGAATTTTGACTCTGATCTCTATTAGATGTTTGACTATGAGTAAATCACAACTTCTCTGGGACTCTCTTCATCTGAAAAGTAAAGGCAAAGAGATTAGATGACCTCTAAGGTAATAAGATCTAAATCGATGGCCCTATGATCCTTTCTGTCCCATATCAGCATTCAACTGCTAACAATGTCCCCATCCCTTTCTGACTTTGCCTCATTTTTCTATTTCACTAAAAAAATCTGTATGAAAAAAGTTTTTTTTTTTTTTAAAGGAATATACCAAACTCTTAACTCTATATCATTTGGCATTTAAAGGACATTTCCCTCTACTAGACTTATTCCTTTGGCAATACCACAGTGTAGGCTGTGAGTACCCAGAGCCAAAGGAAAATGACAGTATAAGTTCATTATCCTAGAATGATTCAGAATGATTTCCCTTGCATTATCAAAATAATGCTACTAGTATTTTGATTTATCTATGGATAAATAACAAGTCTAGATATTTTGTTATTCTAAACAATCCCTGATTTCATCAATGTAGGGTAAACCTTATTCCAACATAAATCCAACAACCCTCCAAGCCTTAATATATTGTTTTCACAGGTTACAAAAATTAAACAGACTAGGTACTGGTACTTAGCCTTCTGGAGATGAGCCTTTCCACAAAGAACTAGCCTATTCCTCAAACAAAAGACACTATTCTTGGTGCCTACTCAAAACTTTCCTTTCATAGCTTAGGGTCTACTAAAAAAATCTTCTAGAAACCAGGGTCAAAATAGGACATTAGTGTAGAGACAAGTACATGTAATGGGAATGTAAATTTTTAAGATCTTCCCTGCCCCTAGGCTAAAATGCACCTGGAGCCTGGGGTGGGAGGCTTGTTTTTCAGTAGATACTTTTTGATTGGGCAGTGGGTCAATAAGGTTATTACAATCTCTGACCCAGGAGAAGGTTATATAAGCCCTGATGTGTAGCTTTGTTTTGGGGCTCACTTTGAGAAGTGTTCTGTGATTTGATCAGATGAAACTCTGGGAAGCCATTGTTGAGAGCTCCCCGGCTTTGAAAAACCCAGATGTTGATATGATATGGATGTAATGGTTTGACAGTTTGGAAACCTGTTTACTTGATCTGTTTCTCTGTCTTGATAATTCTGACTGTAAACTCTGAAGTTCGGGGTGCTGACATTCTTCCCCTGAACTAGGTAAACAATACATATTTGACTCATTAAAGTAAGCTTGTTAACCCATTTTTTGTTGCTTTCCTTTAACAAAGTAGATCCAAGAACCTGTGTTGGCAGACACCCTGGGGACACTGGGGTGTTTGCTGCTAAAGTATACAAACAACAAAGGTCAAAAAGAAAACAATGCAGCCAAAAAAAAGATAAAAATTTTTAAAAGATTTTACTGACCAACAATGCTGAAAATCACTTTATACTGTATTATATTCTAATATTATAAAGCTTTTTAGAAACAAATAAAGCACCAAGCATCCCTGAGCACAAATATCATAAGGAGAGTTCTTGCTCTATAAACAAAACTGGAAGTGTAATGATTTACAAGGAAATACAACTCAGTATTGAGATTGTTTACAAGCTGACACATTCCTAATTTATTTTTAGTTCAAATTTAAAATGACTCCTATTCTACTCAATGACTGACAGAGACATGATCTTGTTTCTGAAGTCAATTCTCTCCTTCTTTTTTGTACATCATTCAGAGATCTAACAGACTTTTACAGTGTTTAAAAGCATTCATCCAAGACCACAACAAATGCTAATGATCATAAAAAGACCATATCCTGTTCATACCATTTTCATGGTTTGTCTAGTTCCAACATTATAACATATAATTTCATTACATCTGTGTAGAGTGATGTGATTTTTGTTGGTAAAAGAAAAACCTTATAGAATGATAATAATAAAGTAGCAAACTGAAAAATTCAACAAAATAAATTAGAATGTAAAATAGGATGAGTAGAATATGTAATGAGTTGCTTTTGAAAGGAGATAGGGAAAATACAAGCATAATGATTTACCAAAGTCTTAGCATAAACTCAAAACATATAAACTAGAATTTATTTAGATTCTTGATCACAATAGTAATCAAATTTAGTACTTGATTAAAAAAAAAATCAGCTAGGTGGCTCAGTGGATAGAGTCCTGGACCTGTGGTCAGGAAGACATCTTCCTGAATTCGAATCCGGCCTCAAACACTTAATACCAGTGTGAATCTGGGCAAGTCACTTAACCCAGTTTCCCTCAGTTTCTCATCTGTAAAATGAGCTGGAGAAGGAAATGTTGAATCATCTAGTAATCTCTGCCAAGAAAACTCCAAATGGGGTTACAAAGAGTCAGACATTACTGAAGTGACTGAACAATAACAACAAAAATATCTTCCTTTTATTTCCTGGTCATGGTTGACCTCTCCTCCCATTGAGTCCTCTAGTCTATTTCAATTCAAAGACCAACTGCCATTCCATTTACCCATTTTTTTTTTTTAAACAATCGGGGTTAACTTGCTCAAGGTTACACGGCCAGTTTTTCTGGGTGTGGTGCTAAGTATCTGCACCCGGATTTGATCCCCAGGTCATCTTGACACTGGAGCCGGTGCTCTTATTCCCTGTGCTACCTGGCCGCCCCCATTTACCCATTTATTTTGATTAGAAGTGATGAAACCAACTGAAGGGTCATAGATTTAGAAATGTAGGGAACTTTTTGTAAGTCATTTAGTTCCCACATTTTACAGGTGAGTAAACTGAGCCCCAGGTACTCAGTCCATACTCTAACCAGAAGGCTATATTATCTCCTTTATTTGGAGGAGAGGAGAGAAGAGGAGGGGAAGGGAGGCAAAGGGAAAGGAAGGGAGAGGAAAAGAGGAGGGAAGGAGAGGAGCATAGGAAATCTTAGAGCTGACACTTTTAGACATGTTTTAAAGTCTCTCTGCTTCCTGGCCTAGCCTAAATCCACATGTAAACACTTCAAGCACAGCTGACTACTTATAACTGGCCTTAAATTAAAATGGACCACTTAAATTTAATGTGGGGAGTTGTGACTTAACCAAATGTATATGCTATTAGTTACAAGCAGGCAATCAGTTAATTACAAACAATACTGAAAATATGCACAATTGGATGTGCCAACTTGCCATCCACTTGTAAATATGACATCAGCAAGAATCTTTCTTCTGAAAGCAGTTTCCAAGGAATGCTTACAACTAGAGATGTTTAAGATGTTCCTCTAAGTTGACATTAAGAAAAAGATTTTAAGTAATTAGGACCCTTTGTTTTCCCAAAGATCTATATTAACTTAAAAGTCAGAAGAAAAACTCATACAAATATAGCCTAAAATATTTTGAAAGATTCAAATTTAGACCAGGACACACTTTACATATGTTCACCCAACCACAAAATGACTGTTAATTTTTAACACAGTACTATTTTAAAGGTGATTCATGAAAAAAAAAATATCTGAAAGCAGAATAAGTCTTTGTTTTGCCAATGCACTTAACAATATCCCTATATTTGCCATAAATGTATTGGTATAACCCAGAGACTACATATGAATTTGTGAAGAATCTGTAATTTGGGGGGGGGGGGTGAAGAACTCCTTCCTTTAGCCAATGAATATTGAAATTTATCTGTGATTTAGTAAGTCCTATAGAATATCATTAAACACATACAAGTTAAATGATTCGACCAGAATCAAATAACCATCAGAGGTGGGAATTGTACCCCAGCTACATACTTATGTACTATCTATGTGACCTGGGGTACCTCACTTAACTTCTTTGATCTTCAGTTTCTTAATCTGTAAAATGACAGATTTTGGCCCAGATGACCTCTAATGTCCCTTTCAGATCTAGATTCATGATCTTATGAATCTTACCCAAATCTTCCTGACTCCAACTCTAGTACCCTATCCTGCTGTGCCAAGATGCCTATTATACCATATGTATAGAATGAAAACACTATTTCAGAAAAGTTCAATACATACCTATAAAGGCAATATTAAAAAAAAAACCCTAATTAGTAGAATACTTGAAAGAATTACAAATTTGTTTCTTATCATTTCCTATAGACCAATTAACCTATGTTTAAATTTCTTTATTTCTTTTTTTAACACTATAAATAACATCAATTATGTCTTACCTATTTTAGGAAGTAAGCATACTCAACAATAATATGCAGACTCCATTTCAGGAAGGGACAATGTTGCATTTCAGATTTCTGTTTCTCGTGTCTAATACGAAGTAGGCACTTAGTATACATTTGATAAATTGAATTTAACATTATTTATTAACCTACTTATGTAAATTAGATTAAGTCAGAATAAACAAGTACTATAAAAATTGGTATGTTCATGTTAAGGCCTAAGTGTAAAAATAAACCTATTTGTAAATGAGCTTTTCAACCATAAATAGTTAGATACAACCTGCCAAAGTGCAGAGAAAGGCTTAATTTATGGCATAAAGTAAGAATATAGCAAACTAAATATAGTACTAAGAGCATAAGATTTGAATTTAAGCTTTGCCATTTACTTTCTGTGTGATTTTGTACAAATCACTTAAGATCTCTGGACCTCAGTTAATTCCGAAAAATGAAAGAGTTGGACCATCTGGACTCTGAGGTTCATTCCACTTTAAATCTATGACTTCAAAGGGCTCAAAATCTAGTCACTTTAACTTTTGAAACACCCTTTTAAGGGGTGGCCAGGTGGCTCAACGAGTAAGAGCACCGACTCCAGTGTCAGGATGACCTGGGAATCAAATCTGGGCTCAGATACCTAACACCACACCCAGAAAAAAAACAGAAATACAATGGCCATGTAACCTTAAGCAAGTTACTTAACCCAGATTGCTTATAAAAAAATAAAATAAAATAAAATAAATAAAACACCCTTTTTAAAAAGGAGCATAAAAAAGATTCGAGCTTAACCAGTAATTTTTTGTTTGTTTCTAACTCAGTAAATATCTCTTAAATTGCTACATTGTTTTAAAATCTTAAATCTAAACACTTTATCATTAAGCCCATATACAATTTTTTTTAAATTTACAAACAGGACAGTTTCTATAAGGTCATATATATGTTGCATATTGGATCAGAGTGTTCCTGTGTTAACATATTTCATAGGCACCATAGTTGTTGAAAGTAGAAAGGGAATTTCAGGGACCATTCTATCTGATCTGCCATTTTAAAGATTAAGTTATTTCTATAAGTATAATTCTATAATTGTAATTATGAAATTCTTATTGTCATTGTACTTCAGTACTTTATAGGCAAATTTAAAAACAAAAAAGATGATCATCGAACTATTCCATGATACTAATAACCAGATGAGTAGTTTAAATCAAATCAATCATGAATTTATCATTATTCAATATCTTATTCAGATGTTTCAATAACCTTCAATGATTGAGGCTGAATTTTTAATTACTAACTAACTGTATCTTAGAATAGTCTCCCAAATCAGATATAAAACAATAGACTGAATATTGCAACAAAAAGGAAGAGACTAAATTATTCAGCATATGTTCAGATAAAATTCATTAGGGTCCTCAGTTTACAATATACAGCAGAATGCCATTTGGTAAATTGCCTCTTATTGGAACTTAAAATTATGTCAATAAGAAGTGAGCATTTTACATAGACATTTAAACAAAATATGTTATTCTTTTTCTATCATATTATTTGCATATGAAGAGCTGTCCCAGCTGTTAAGGGTTTGCCAGAGTAAGAATGTGGCTAGTGGTGGTCTGAAAACCAGTTATATGCTATTGCTTTGGAAACCTCCTCTTAATATAAATACATCTCTGAGACAAATATTGACATTCGACTTTTCAAAATATGCATTACAGAATCTCAGAGTTAGAAGGCACCTCCAACCTGAACCTGAATGAGAATCTCCACTACACCATATCTAAGTTGTCATCCAGTCTTGACTTGAAAACTTCTTCCTAAGGCATTCCATTCAACTTGTAACAACTCTATGTGTTAAGAATTTTTTTCCCCTTAAGTCAAACCTAAATCCACTTCTTTTTCATTTCTACCATTGCTCCTACTTTTACCCTCAACCTCACTCAACAAACCAAGCACCTAGCTTAATAATCCTTACATGGCATGTTCTTGAGCTCCTGCAAACATAATGGTCACATTCCTTTGGATGCTCTTGCTTATGAATGTCCTAGTTAAAATGTGTAACCCAGAACTGAAAAAAAAAAATCCAAATATGGTCTTAAGAGTATCTTGTCTATTACTAGAATACTGATACTGTTGTTTTATACATGCAGAATATTGCTTTCAAAGTCCCCTTTCAGCATAAAATCAATTGTATGACTGTGATTTGTGTTATGAAAGAACCATGAAGTTTTCTTTCCCTTTTACTGAGTTTTTTGCTTATCAGGAGGATTCCATTGCTCACCAAAAGACCAATGCTAACAAATTACAAACAAAATTTTACATTCCAAAAATCCATACATAAAAAATAGACTCACAAAAAGCTACTTAAACTTACCAGTGCTGTCATCATACACCACTGTGACTGTTTTCCACTTGAAAAATTGCACCAGGTCCAAAATGGCACGGCTGAGTGAGGAGAAGTCAGGGTATAGACTGACATAGAAGGAATCCTTGTTGTCTGACACTTGGTGCTTCCAGCGAGTCTGTATGTGGGGAACCCCCAGGGCATTGCAGATGGATTGCACTGCATTGGCTGATGAACTGTGTGAAGGCCCAAAGATGGCTGCTACCCCGAGAGACAGCTGATCACAGGCTGAAGAGGAGATAGAAGTCTGTCAATGATGAGAGGAGAGAAGCCAATGTGCCAGCAGACAAAGCATTAATCCCATGAGCCAAAAGGCAACATCCTGCATTATTCTGCTCATAATAATTTTTAAATATCATTTGTATTGAACTAATTTTACTTTCAGTTTTTCCATTGTTAATATTTGTCTTGTACATGAGGATTTAATACATCCAGACACCTGCAGCTAAATTCTCTACATATCACTTTGAAAGAAGAGAAGAAAAAAGAGAGAGCTCAACAATGTCCAAATTCAGTAATACCCAGTGAAAGCTTTACATTTTCATCAAATATTTACTTATAATTTTCTAGTCCATATGTATGCATTGTATATATTGTAAATGTGTATCTATATATATTATGCTGTATATTAGACAATAAATTCAAAAGGGAAGTAAAAAAGTCACTGCTAAAACTCCACACTCTCAGGCAGATACAACTGACCATCAACAGACATACAGCGTCAGCCTGAGGGTACAGGGCAAAGGCTGGATATTAGAAAACTACCCAGTGATTTTAAGGATATGTGGATTGTCAATTCAGTTAAGTTAGACCCTACAGTGGGTAATTTTGCAGAACTACTAATTTTTAGCAAGAAAGCTCCAATTTTCCTGGCTTTGGGGTAGACTAGTTTGGCACATATTGTTGGGAATTTGGGTTTGTTTGAAATGATAAATTAAGGATAATGTGAAACCATAGAAAAATAAATGTAAGGAAATAGAGAAAGAATGAAGAGAGGGTGGAAGACAACAATTCTCTCCAATAAAAAGAGTTATTCATTGATTTCAGGCTATTTGAATTCACTCAAAATAAGCTCAGGAAGGAACAAGAATTGCTTCTCTTTTTGTTTTGTTTTTGTTTTGTCTTTGGATCTTTAGTACCTAGCACACTGCTTAGAACAGAAAAGGCACTTAATAAATGGTATTCAATTAATAAATGCTTATTGATTGATTGGTATAAATGAAAACCTTAAACAGACTGAAACTCAGCCAGATTTTTAACAAAATGGAAACCAAGAAATGTTGAATATATTAAAGACCATAATGTTAATAAAAATGTCCCCAAGAAATAGTATAAGAATATTTTGGTTAGGAAGCTACATTTTTAGGTATCAAAAGGTTCACTTAATGAAGTGATTCATATTTCCTGTTAGAAATTATATATACGGTGAAAAGATAAAACTAAAAACTTCAGAGCTTCTTATTTATCTTTAAAATATATTATAATTGTTTGTATTAATGAATAAAGATATTTACTATAGTATTTGGATTATTGTACACACTCTTCATATTCATTCATTAGTATTTATGGAGTACCGACAGGATTCAAAGCTACTCTTGGCTCTTATATTATCCTTCTCTATATTAATCCCCAATACCCACAACACCTTTAATCAGCAGAAACTCAGTACAGATGAGGTCCATGGGATGAGATTTAATTCATTATATCTCCCCTCTTAAAGTCAGGATTGAGCTTTTATTTGTAATCAGACTAAATTCAGGCAAAAAGCAAGAAGGGGAATTTATTGCTAGTGAATTTCGAATTCTTGAAAAAGTTTTTTTCAACATTTTGAAAATCTGATGTTTACATCACCTGATACTCTAAGTTTCCTTAAGTATTTGCAGGATAGCATCATTTTCTCTTTGATAATATTCTGGCCTGCCTTGAGGTTGATATTTAAAGGTGAGATATTTTTAAAGATCCATTGATATTTCCTCTGTACTCACACTTAGTATTCTCTAGCATTAATTGGTCTAAGTATGTTTTACATTTACATCTCCCTAATGGAAATAATCATGAACTATGTCACTAGTCAAATTCTGCAGCCTGCCTGCATAAGCTTGATATTGCAGCCCTGCAGACAAATATAACCATTTCAATGTAACCTTTAACCTCTGGTCGCAGCCCTCCAAACCTTCCATCACACTAAAGTGGTTTTAAAATGTGTAAAATGATTTCACATTCATAAAGAGATGAACTCTGAGGGCAGACAAAATGTAGGCTTTGATAAACACTAGTGGACTGCAAACAAAAGGACACATTTTCACCTTGAGAAACATGGACCTTTTACACAGTTCCCATTAATGCTAATAAGCATAGTTTGAACAGATTGTCTGGACCAACACAAGAATATATAAAGAGCAATGAATACTTTCACTTAAGGGATTCTATTCTATCACAAAGTTTAAGAAGTGTCTTAAAAGTAGCCACTTCAAAAAGGCAAAATCAATACAAAAATGATTTTGAACTATGAAAAATTACAAAAGCCCATTCCCTCCAGAAGTGTTTATTACCTTAACACTTGTCAGTAGAAGGTAAATGTAATTAAGTAAAAAAATTACTTAATGAAATAACAATATTGAAGCTCAGATTCGTTACTCAGTATTTTTGCAGCATAGTAGATAGAATGTTGGGCCTACAGTCAAAAAGAAATGGGTTCAAATTTCCCCTCTGATACTTAGCTGAGTGACCAAAAATAAGACACAACCTCTATGAGTGAGTTTTATCATCTCTAAATTGAGGATAATAAGATCTGTTATAGCCATCTACCCCACATACCTCATATTGACCTATATCATTAGTCATAAGATTAGAATGACATAATTTATGCAAAGCACTTTGCAAACTTCAAAGACCTATAAAAAATGTTGTTCTCATAATTAAATAAGCTAAAAATGTGAACTCTTTCCTATTCTTTTATGTTTAGATGTACAGATTAAGTAGGGTTAGGAATTTAGAAAGGGACTAGTTCTGTGATTTCACTGGTATGGGGAGTTCCCAGGTGAGGAAATTTCCTCTGCCAAAACAAGCTAATATCTTCTATGCATCTGAGGGTCTTGGATAGTTACCTAGAGTATTGAGAATGACTTGCTCAGAGCCATGTAGTTAGTATATATCAGAGGTGGGACTTGAACCCAGGTCACCTTAAGGCCCTTTCTCATTCCATCACATTCCCAATGTGTTTTTTTTCCTCTTTTCAAAAAAAAAAAAGCCTTAGAACATGAAATTCAAATATAATGATACTATTTACTTCAATACTCCACAAATCTATTATTTTATTGGCATGATTACTCCCTCCACCAATGCAGATTACAATCTTTCTATATCTGTATAAATGCTCTTTGACAATTGCTATACTCCTCCCCAAATCATCCTGCAGGCAACCTCAAGATAAGGCTAGTGCTAGGCTTCCTTAGACGTTAGACATGATCCATCACCTGAACTACAATCAAAACCTGTCCAGCACAACTGGACTTGTCATATCTTATGCTCTTCTGACACACCCTTGAGGGACCCAAAGTTACTACTATATCCCAATGTTGCTTTGGAGAAGGAACTTAGTGGAGCATTATAATAATAGCTCACATTTTATAGAGTGCTTTATGTTTGACAAAGGACTTTTTCACAACAAACTTGTGAATAATGCAGACACATAAAATGTTCCATATAGAGCCATAAAACGTATCTTATTCCTTGAATATTAGATTTCACTGTACCATATTAATTCACCAGAGTGTACATTTCTATTAATAGAAAGAAAACCTAGTTTTTTTAATTGAACAAAAAAGATACAAACTTAAGGTTTGGTGTTTTGTTTGTTCATTTGTTTATTTTAAAGATTCCTCTCAAAATTTCAAGGATAATCATGGAATTTTTAGCTTTCTCAACTTTACAAAATCACTTGAAACAAGAGATGCTTGGTGGGAGAACAGATAAATTAAGATCATAGTAGAAATGTAATTGGTTTTGGGGGGAAAAAAACCCTGTATAGCACAGACTTGAGGATATAATAGCTCACATTTATAAAGTGCCTGACAGTTTAAAAAGAATTCATAAGCTCTTGAAAAGATGGTTTTGGTATTTCGGAGTCTTAGGGAACAAAGGAGATAAAATTAAAGACAGAAACATTTCAATACATGTATCATCAGTCAAATGCAAAGTATGAATTTAATTACAACACAGTTAACTTGTATATTTCAATCAAATATTTTGAGGAAGAGTTCTTTGTGTTCAGGTTTAGTCCTGTGTTAGTTTTCAGTTTTGTTTTTGTTGTTTGCTGTTGTTTTGTTTTGTTTTTTTTTAGTAAACTATATAATCATAAGAAATATTCTTTAGCCCTTAAATGGAATTGGCTTCAAAAGTTTATCAATCCACATCATTTAGGTCAGTGGTTGAATTACAATCTTGCTGCTCTGTGTCATGCAAAGAGGTCTTTAATAAAGATCAAAATATTCTATAGTACTAAGGAGTTACCTTCAGACTGGAGTTAAGAAAACTGTTAGGCATGGTTATAGACTTCAGCTCTAGAAAAACACAAAGGTTAAAAAAAAATATGCCAAATTACCTTTCTTGGATGCTTCAAAACTATCATAGAGATTTATCTTTTGAGTGTCGTAGGTGAGGGTAGTATTGGGCAGTAAGGTTCTATTTCTGTTGATTGTGTTCACAGCAAATCTGAAGGCTAATTCCTCAGCTCCCATTGGGCCAGATTCCACATATTCAAAAATACCACCTGATAACAAGAAAAGAATGAGTAATCAACTTTTACAATAAGGCAAGGAAAATACATAGCTATTTTAGTTTCTATTAAATTTTCTTTAAGTTATGTTACTGAATGTTAGCATATTCCCCTAAACATTGATGTTTGATTTATAACTATAGTCTAAATGATAAGTATATATTGACAAAATTACCTAAATATTATAAACCATTAAAAGTATTGTTCTTGTCAGCCTTAATAATTACTACTGTTATGATGATTATAACACATTTACATAACACTTAAGTTTTTTTAAACTATTTTACTCATGACCCAAGTAAATGTATATATGTAGATTTTGCTGAGTAACTAAAATTTGACATGGAAATGATTAATATAAAATTCATACCAATGACAAAAGAGGGAAAATGACTATTCTCTGCTTGTATAAAATTATAATGAAATTTACAGTAAAATACCTCCAATAATTTAGAATTGACAGTAATTTGGCATAGTGTACATGATTCTTAGGAAATAAAAAGCTTGAAAAATTCATTTCTAACTAAATTTCAGTGTTCTGTTTGCAAAAGAAATGAAGACAATAATATTAACTTCAAAGCAAAAAATTAAAATGTCAATTAGTCTTCAATGTTTGGAGATTTTGATGTTGTAAATTTTTAATTCTAAAAGCCTATTGTATGTGTCACACATTACTGTGTAAAGTAGATCTAAAAATTATTTTCATTAACTGACTTTACATTTCTTGATAGTACTCATTTATATATTGGCAGTATAATTTATTACAAAGTTCATTACCTAAAATCTGTCTCAGGATACATACTTTTCACTTAGTCAGAATGAATGTCACCACAATATTTAACTCTATTCAATAAGTATTAAGTTCTGAGTATATGAAAGACATTGTCCTAGGGCTTTGGGTCTATGTATTCTCTTGAAGTGACTAATATTCTGGTATAGAGAGGAGAGAGGATACAGATAAATGAATACAAAATATGTATAGTCATCTGATCAGCTCCCGTGAATTCAATTATAATATCTATGCTGATGGTTCTCAGCTTTATCCAGCTCTCCAGTCTAGCATCTCCAACTATTTATTGAACACCCCAATCTGGTGTCCCTTGGACACCTTAAAAGCTAGCTGTTCAAAACAGATCTTATTATCTTTCCCCTCAAGCTCTCCCCTCTTCCTAAATTCCCTATTACTATCAAGACCATCATTACCCTTAACCTAGTCATCATCCTCAAAGCCTCACTCTCATCCCCACCACTGTAATCCAATCAGTGTCTAAATCCTGTCATTTCTACCTTCATAATATCTTTCTCAAACATTCCCTTCCCTCTGACAGTGACATTTACCTGATACAGGACCTGGACTATTTCAATATCCTACCGGTTAGTCTCCTTGTTTCAATTCTTTCTTCACTGCAATTTATCCTCCACTTGGCTGCTTAATTTAAGAACAGATTTAACACTACCCTGACCCCCTTTAATGGATTCCTGTGGCTCCCAATTACCTCCAGCATCAAATATAAAATCCTGTTTGACAATTAAAGCCTTTCATAACCTGGCACCTTCCAGTCTTCTTATACCTTATTCCCCAATCCATACTCTGCAACCCAGTGATACTGGCCTTCTTGCTGTTCATCCCAAAAGACATTCCATCCCTTCCAATGGACGTTGACTGTGCCTGTAATTCTCTCCTCTTCATCTCTATTTCCTGGCTTCTCTTCCTTCCTCTAAACTGAAGCTAAAATCCTACCTTTCACAAGAAACTTTCCAAAATCCCACTTAATGCTCCACCAGGAGCAGTGCTTGAACATACGCTCCTTCCTTCAATTCTTCCTTCCTTGTTGTTCAGAAGTGTGAATGAACAAATATCTCAATGTACTATTTGTGATCATCTCAGACCTTGCAAGTGGAATTTTGAAGTTATTTATTCCATTTTCATTTGTGCACTTGGTGAGATGACAATGCATGATCTTTGCGTATGCTACTAGCCATGACACTTTTCTTTTCCAGCTGGTCTTATTTCATAGGGTTAATTTCTACATTTATAATTTTAACATGGAAATCAAGATTAAAATGTCTATCTGAAGCCTAAATGTAAATGGAACACTTAGAAATTCCTTTACTACACTTATAACTTAGACCATATATGTCTCCCCTCTGTTGATTATCTCATATACATCACACATATAGGTGTGTATGTACATGTGTATAAAGTGTGCATGTGATTATTTACATACTATCACCCCCATTAGATTGTGATTTCCTTGAGAGAAGGGACGGTCTTATCTTTCTTTGTATCCTTAGCACAGTGCCAGTTAGAGAGTATATGCTTAATAAATATTTGTTGGGGGGCAGAGTCCAGATGGTAGAATAGAAGCATGACCTCCGAGCAGCTGAGGCTTCCACCTTCCCCAATCAATGTAAAAAGGGGACTCTGAACAAACTTTGGAGCTGCAGAACCCACAAAATGACACAGAGAAGCTAACCTTCCACTGAGGACAGCCCAGTAGGCCGGAAAGAGTCAGCCAGCACAGAGTTCTTCGAGCCAAGCCCCAGCCCCAGTGAGCAAAGGTGTTAGCCCCAGGGTGGGCCTGACCAGCCACCCGCTGCAGGGCCTCCAGATCAGCAGCAGCTGTGGCCTCTTTAAGATTTATCAACACATAAATTAAAAAAAGTGAGAGGTCAGTGCAGTCTGGACTTTGGGACCCAGTAACTGGGAGTGCTTTCTTTTGCCCCTGGGGTGAGAAGCAGCTGAGACACCAGCACAGCCAGCCAGCGCCACGTGGCAGCTTCAGCTCCTGGCCTGCAGAGTGTTGGGCCACCAAGCAACCAGTCTGAGGGGTAATCACTCTTGCTTTAACCTTCTTGGATCTGGATTACAGTCTAGGGTGGAGGTCCTGGGGTGTGTGTCCAGCTTGCCAGAGCCTGTGGAGGCCTCAGAGAGGGCACCTATCTAATACCTCCTATAGCTGAGAAAACCCCAGCATTTGGGACGAAAGCTCCCCTGTGTGGTGGCAGAGTCCTACTGTGGCAAAAAGCCCAGGGGTTAAGTGACTGAGGGGAGACATGACCAGGCAAAGGAAACAAAGCAGACAGAAGATTCCAACATTAGACTCCTATTTTGGGGACAAAAAGGAGCAAAGCATGGAACAGGAGGAAGACAGTGAAATCAGAACTCCTGCACCAAAAGCTTCAAAGGAAAGTACAAGCTGGTTACAGGCCACAGAGGACCTTAAGAAGCAGATAAGAGAAGTGGAGGAAAAATTAGGAAGAGAAATGAGAACAATGCAAGAAAATTATGAAATGAGAGTCAACAGCCTGACTGAGGAAAATAGTACCTTAAAAAATAGACTGACTCAAATGGCAAAAGAGGCTCAAAAAGGCAATGAGGAGAAGAATGCCTTAAAAAGCCGAATTTAAAAAGCTGTTTTGCATTAGCTACACATGTACAACCTATACTGAACTGCTTATCTTCCCAGTAAGGGTGGGTGAAAAGGGAGGAAGGGAATGAATCTTTAATTCAAAGTTTTAAAATCAAATGTTTAAATACACACACACACACACACACACACACACACATATATATATATATATATATATATATATATACTATTATTAATACTATTTTACATGTAATTAGGAAATAATTGGAATAAATGGAAAAAAAAAATCTCAAAAGCTCACTGAGGAGAATCATTGCTTCAGAATTAGATTGGAGCAAATGGAAGCTAATGACTTTATGAGAAATCAAGATGCTGTTAAACAGATCCAAACAAATGAAAGAATAGAAGGCAATGTGAAATATCTCACAGGAAAAACCACTGACCTGGAAAATAGATCCAGGAGAGATAATTTAAAAATTATTGGACTACCTGAAAGCCTTTATCAAAATAAGAACCTAGAAATCATCCTCCAGGAAGTTCTCAAAGAAAACTGCCCTTATCTTTTAGAACCAGAGGGCAAAATAGAGGTTGAAAGAATCCACTGATTGCCTCCTGAAAAAGATGCCAAAAAGAAAACTCCTAGGAATATTATAGCCAGGTTCTGGAATTCCCAGGTTAAGGAGAGAATATTACAAGCAGCCAGAAAGAAACAATTTGAATATTGTGGAAACTCAATCAGGATAACCCAGGATCTGGTAGCTTCTACACTGAGGGATCAAAGGGCTTGGAATATGATATTCTGGAGGTCAAAGGAACTGGGATTAAAACCAAGAATCACCTACCCAGCAAAACTGAGTATCATATTTCAGGGGAAAATATGGTCATTCAGTGGAATACAGGACTTTCAAGCATTCTTGATGAAAAAAAACAGTTGAATAGAAAATTTGACATTCAGATATAAGAAGCAAGATAAGCATGAGAAGGTAAATAGGGAAAAGAAATCATAAGGAACTTATCAAAGTTGAACTGTTAACATTCCTACATGGAAAAACAATAATTGTAACTGATGAAACTTTTGTCACTATGAAAATAGTTGAAGAGAATAGAAATATATATATATATATATATATATATATATATATATATATATAGGTATATGGGCATATGAATACATATGTGAATGTGTGTATATATGTTTACAGGTATACATAGATAGAGGGCACAGGACCAATTTAACAGGAAGGGATGATATTTAAAAGGTGAAATTAAGAGTTGAGAGGGGAATATAATGAGAGGAGATGGGGAGAGACAGAATGGCGTAAACTATCTCATAAAGAAAAGGCAAGGGAAAGCGGTTACAATGGAGGGGGAGAATAGGAAGGCAAAAGGGAATGGGTCAACCTTATTCTTATTGAATTTGGCTTGGGGAGGGAATGAAATAAACCCTAAATAGGGTATCTCACCCTACAGGAGAGTAAGGGGAAAAGGGATGAGAGGGGTGATGATGGAAGGGAGGGCAGGCTGGCGGGGAGGGAAGTTGGAAGCATCCACTTTTGGAAAGGGACAGGATCAAAGTAGAGAATAGAACAAGTGAGAAGTGGGATAGGAGGGAGGGAAATATAGTCAGTCTTTTACAATATATCTATGATGTTACTGTTTTGCATTAGCTACACATGTACAACCTATACTGAACTGCTTATCTTCCCAGTAAGGGTGGGTGAAAAGGGAGGAAGGGAATGAATCTTTAATTCAAAGTTTTAAAATCAAATGTTTAAATACACACACACACACACACACACACACACACATATATATATACTATTATTAATACTATTTTACATGTAATTAGGAAATAAGTTATACATGCACTGGCACATAGAGATCCACCATGCCCTACTGGAAAAGTCAAAAGGGGTATGGGAGAAAATATGGGAGAGAGCAGATTGGAGGAGGAAATATCATGTGGGACTGCTATTTTGGGACAGTGGGTAGGGGAAAAACAGGAAGAAAATTTGTAACTCAAAATCTGGCAGAAATGAATGCTGTAAATCAGAAGTTAATAAAGCATTTGAAAAATGCAAAAAAAAATAAATATTTGTTGGCTATTGTTTGTACAAGTTCCCAATGTTCCTCTCTTCAGATCCTGAGAAACTCTCTTAGGCCAGTTATGATCTGTTATATTAAGTAACAGCTGTGCAGGTACCATTGGGCAAATTTCAACCTCAATATCTACCCTTTGCCCCAGATCACCTCCTAGCTTTGGCATGTGCTCACCTCTAGTTCTACAACCATGGAAATCAACTTGCCATTGCTCCTAGATAGGGTATGTCAATCTATTGCCCTATGGTCCCATTTACCATTTCTGAAACATTCAGAATCAAAGAGACACCACCTGCTCACCATTCTGTGTTGCATCCTCCAATTAGAATGCAAACTCATCTTGGGCAGAGGTTGTTTTTGCTATTTTTTAAACATCTGTATTTCCAACACTGCACTATGCTTGTCACATAACACTTAACAGGTTTTTTTAATGAATGTTTTCCTTTTTGTATATTCCATATATCTTATATTTTAGCAGTTTCTTAAAACATGGTATTACTGATGATATCACCTCTCAATTCTTTTGCAACCACTAGACTAAATTAATATTTTACTTTATATAAAATACAGAAGAAAAATCTCATTTTTCACAAATAAGGTCTTTCAAATAGTAGTGGAATATATTTATATAATAGAGAACTTTTTAGTCACAACTAACCAAACAAAGGATTTTTGGTATCCTATTGCAAAATAAGTATATTAACCTTCCTTCTAGCCAAACGTATCTTATTTGTCCATAGCCACTGAGGTCTTTATCTATCCATACTTAGAAATATTTGGATCTTTAAAAGAAAGTGAAATTTGCTTCTATAACCTGGTAAAATGATGAATAAGTCCTTTCTTCTATTTTTTTTCCACTAAGCAGGTATTTTTAATTGGGAAATACATCAAAATATAATTTTATAAATTTATCTATGGCTATCTTTTTTTTCATAAATGCAGCCACATTATGGATAAGAGAACAAATCTGATGCACTGATTTTAAAAATTCAGTTTTTCAAATTTATTTACTAATACACATTTCAGAAGGAAAATTTTATTTAAAAATGTTTGCTTCATCTTTATTATCACTAAGAAAAATGGCAATTTCTTCTTTTATCTTTAACACCTTTTGAAGTATTTTCACATGAGAAATTCCATAGGTTTTACAATAATATAGAAGTACCCTGTCCTGTGCATCTATATCCCCATAAATTTTACAAAGAGCATTCCTCTTTAATGAACTATGTGGTTTGAAAATAAAGTTGATTATTCTCCTAACATTTTGAAAAACCATCTATAGCTTCTCATTCATATTTCTTATTATAAGTAATTTTCTAATGAAGCACACAACATATATCAATTGTATGAGGGGTCATATTTTAACTGTTAATTTGTGTAACTGTATTCAGTTCTGACATTGATTGAGCTCCATTTTTACACAATTTTCATTAAAAAGTTAATTATATAGGAAGGTTCTCTTAATATAGCATCACCATCAATAGATTTGTAATGCAAAAAATCTTTCCTATCAGAAACTTCCACATCATAGCATACACATGTAATCAAATGAGCATCTTTTAAGTCCATCGCATCTACTTACAATACAAAATATAAAGATTTTGCTTTTTCAGTTATTACATAGAGTCCTCTGACATATGGTCATTTTTGATTCCCTCTCTGTTATCTGCAAATTCAACCAGTAAAAGTTGCTTTACACATGACTCACCATGCCTCCATTTAATTCTAGTAATAGCTACAGAGTATTAACTTTCTTCCTATCTGATGAGGATGTTTAAATGTGTCAGTTTTATATGTTGCCTTACACTATACAAGTAATGCTTCCAATGTCACAAACATGATTTGTGGGAAAATGTTCTTTTGCTTATTAAAAGCATCTAATTTCCTCTTCAACATCTATCTTGCCAATATGTTCAAAATACCTTTGTTTCTTGCTGTATGTAACTAAAGTATTCATACATAGCAAATATAGTACAATTAATAATAATGCTTGAGAATCTTAATACAGTGTATCATATTTTCTGAATTTTGGATTTTTTGTTTCTGCTACTTAAAATTCTTTTGTTTTGCTTGTACTAGGTACTCAAGAAGACTTTCCTTTCAGTTCATTTCCTCATTTTAAGAGATATTTCATTTTTTTAATTATAAAACACATTTAAAACAATTTTCATTTAATTGTCTAACATTCCAAATGTTTATCTATAAACATTCATGCGTAATGGCAATTTATTGCAAATAGTTGCTAGACTGCATTCGCTGGCAGTTAGAATGAATTGGTCATGTTGGTTCACTTTTGCTAAATTTTATTTGAACTTAGGTTTTGTTGAAAAAAAAAACAATGTGTGTGTGTGTGTGTGTGTGTGTGTGTGTGTGTGTATCTCGGAATTGTACTTAGTATCTAATGTTTATCCATTACTCCTTCCTCTCCTCCCTTCCCACCTTCCCCATCCCCTAGCTTCCAGGCACAGTGCTTTGAAAAACACTGATATAGAGTCAAGAACATTCAGGCACACCTCAATTAGGACAGATTTGGCATAGCAGATTTGGTTTTGAAACTATTCCCCTTTTTGTAGGCTAATTGCTCACATAGGAATTTAAGGTTTCACTTTGCACATCATAATGACTTGAGGTGGGTAGTATAAATTTGATTATCCTCATTTTACAGATGAGGAACCCAGGCTTAGAAAAGTTAAACAACTTGATAACAGCCACCCTGCTGGGGATATCAAACCTGGAACCTGATCTCTTGACTGTAGGATTTAGGAATTTCTATGCTGTGCCAGGCACAATTCTATGTAACTACTTTATTCCTTTAATACTTTATTGCAAATAATATATTCATTGAATGT
This sequence comes from Petaurus breviceps papuanus, assembly GCF_028583685.1. NCBI lineage: Eukaryota > Metazoa > Chordata > Mammalia > Diprotodontia > Petauridae > Petaurus > Petaurus breviceps. The sequence goes on from NW_027187391.1 coordinate 53,551,205, forward strand.
CTGTTTTATTTACAAATGAATAAAATAATGGGAGGCTTCTGTGATTGTTGTCTTTTGTTCTGGAAAAAGACCAATATGACATCACTATGTTGGGGTCAAGGTACAGTTGTATCTGACTCTGACTGATAAAACCGATATGAGCTTGAAAGGCTCTACCACAGGTAAAATAGTCCCTAGGAACATTTGGAGTGGAGATGTCTCTAAATTTGTGCATCTCCTGTTTCCTTTGAGCTACTTCAATTCTGCTTTGCACATAGAGCATAGGGTTTTCTTTGTTGGGGGCATGCCATGCTTGACAGTCTTGTGCCAGTGTCTCCCATTTCTTACAACTGAATTCAAAATTCTTCTGACCTCCACATGAGCACTTGCCTTTTAGTGTGTTGGGGGGAGGAGGGAAGCTTCTATACAATTTCTGAAAAGGGTTGGATATAAATGGAACTTTTCAGTTCCCATTATTTTCTACATGTATATACATACATACAATATATAAAGTAAATACATGGAATATGTAACTATGTATTTAGAATTTATAGGCAATGATATATAATACATACAATACACAAAACATATATTCACACACATATATGTACATGCATGTGTATATGTATGTTGTTTGTCTTTCGTTTTCAAAAAGTACTGATATTATGATATTGGGGTAAAGGACACACTGTTTGTTTGGCCATGGTTGGTCAGTCCAATTCAAGTTTTAAAAGGTCTAGCATGGGTTGGGCACAAGTAATCTGTTAGAACATTTGGGATGAAGAAGTATCTGGATTTGCACAGTTCATTTCCTTTGCACTACTGTAATTCTGCTTTCTTTATGGAGTACAATGCCTTTTCAGATGCTGGCACACTTTTACAGAGAACTTGCACAAGGCAAGCAATCACAGGGCAGGCAGAAGAAATGATACAAGGATACTGTCAAGGTCTCTCTAAAGAACTTTACTAGCAATTGTGAAATATGGGAGATGCTGGCACAGGACCACCCAGCATGTATGGATGTATACACACACTCGTATTACCATTTTTAAAGGCAGAATTATAGTTCCCCCCTTCAAGAAAACAATCTTATCTAAAACATTCCTTGCCAGAAATTTGCAATTTTGACAACGAAACTGACTGTTTTTATTCCAAATAATAGCTTTAGCTCAAAAAACTGCTATAGGAAATATCAGTGAAGCAACAATTTTTTTTTTCACCTTTTCCTGGACCTGGAGAAGGATGATATTTTTACTTGACTCTAACATTTTCCCCCTTTAATATAGTTTTACAAATAACATTTATTTTGTGCTATATACCTCCTGTAAAAGAATAATTTCCTTCAGAGCTGTTATTTCTTTTTGCGTAGCATTACAGTTCTATAGCATTACATAAGCATCCAGTATTCAAAGACAAGATTGCTACCCTACAGAATTCACAAGGCATGTTGGATGAAATGCACCCCACAGCCATCATGCACCTTTAAGAACCACAGGATTCTAGGGAAATATTTTGACCAGCCTACAATTTCCATTCCTCTGACAGGGACCAAGATCTACACTTAGTTTCACCTTTTCAAAAATGCATACCTGACCCTGAATACATCACCCCCAAATGCCTCTACTAAGATTACAAATACTTCCACTGATGCTCCCCCCCCCACTCCCACCCTTCCAGGGTTCTTTAAATACACTGGATGTTCCAATTTTCCAAAGTCACTACAATGAATGGTCTTCAAACCTATTTATCTGATGCCCTCTCCTATGGTATCAGTGGTAAATCTAAGCACATCTTAACAATCATATTCTTTCAATTTATTTATCATTTATAGTTTAATTTTTATAAGATTAACAGTAAAATAATCCAAAATCTGACTCTTCCAAAAGACATGCTTATTTTCTCAATTTCAATTTCTTCTTATTTATTATGAAATGCAAAAATTATTTTCTTTCCCTCAAAACTTTATTTAAAAGATACAATATCAGAATTTTTGGTAAATAATTACAAACAATTTCAATATAATAGGAGCAAGTAAGAAGACATAAACCCTCCTCATTTGTTGTCTTATTTTTTTTTCATAATGGCTACAGAAACCTCAGAAATAGCATTCAATGAATCAAAAAATATTTATCTAGACTCAACACTGTCAAAAATACTGAAGTGTAAGATGTGGTCCCTTGGACTAGTGTAGTTAGGAAGATAAAGAGAAATACACAGTAAAGCGCTGGCCCAGCCCCAGAGTCTGGCCTCAGACACTTAACACCCACACAAAAACACTAGCCATGTAACCTTGGGCAAGTTACTTAACCCCAATGGCCCTCCAAAAGGCAAAAGAAAGAAGAAAAAGAAAAAAAAGAGAAATACACATACACAATAGCAAATAATAACAATAACTAAATGTCTAATTGTGACATAGACTGTAAGTGCTATATAAACTTATACCATATAGCAAAGGGAGAAACCTTCATGGAGGCACCAGGGCTTGGAGCTGGACAATGAATGAAAAAGCATCTACTAAATGCTTACTATATACAAAGCACTGTACTAAATGCTAGGGATTATAATTTTTAAAAGCACTACAATTCCTACTCTTAAGAAGCTCACATTCTAAAGGGGGAGATAACACAGTAGTTTCAGTTATAAGTCAAATGGAAAGGTCCTTAGAGTATAGGCTCATTTCCACTTATAAAATTGTATCAGTTTCTAATGTTGATCCACTTGACAATGCCAAAGACTGGTGGCAAAAATTTTCTTCATTATCTGTGGCTACAGCATGAACAGAAGCAGTTGTTGGACTGTATCCTCTCTCTAGTCAATTCTTGGGATAATGGCTGCAGGAGTTAGGATTACAGAAAGGGGGAGAAATATACCCCATTCCCAATTCTCTTTTCTGCTCATTATTGGCAGTTGATGTTTAGGGTGGTGCAGTCTTCTTTAGTTGTGGATTGCTCCTTCAAAGATGGCTATAGATAACCCAGTCCAGAAGCAAGTGATCTGGACAACACTACTTAGTATTCCCAAGGCTTTTGCATTTAGGGTTCTGGGCTATATCCATTAGGATTTGAAGCAAAATGATGACAATAATGGGGAAATTGAGGAAAGAGCAGATATCAGAGGTATTTTCAAAGAAAAACGGATAGGATCTGGTGACTACCATGTTTGTTCAACAGTACAACAGTAGATTTTCCCCAATGGAGTGCCAACTCCCTTTATTTACGATGTTAGGCACCATTTAACCCAACAAAGATGCTATTCAGTGAGGGAAACATTTAGATTTGCCACAGACATTCACCATACCATAACTTTCTTTCTAAAGGATGACAATTTTCAATTACATTATAAATGGCACTGGAGAGCTTTCTTGTTCAGCACTTACATATTTTTGTATTCTATTACAGTTATTATTAGTCTTATCCTTCCATAGTAGACTGTAAGCTCCATGAAGGGCAGGGAATACACTTAGACTCTCATTAAGATGTGAGACTCAATGGTCGAGGCTAGGTGGTGCAATCAATAGAGCACCAGCCCCGGAGTCAGGAGAACCTGAGTTCAAATCTGACCTCAGACACTTAACACTTACTAGCCCTGTAACCTTGGGCAAGTCACTTAACCCCAAGTGCCCTTCCCTCCCCCCTCCAAAAAGAAAGAAAGAAAGAAAGAAAAAAAGATGTGAGACTCAATATTTTACATTCAATAGCTGCCCAATAAATCCTGATTAAATTGAAAAGTTGTTCATTTAAGGTGGGACTAACAAATAATGAGTGAAGGGGGGGGGGGGGTGATAAAACATGGTTTTTCAAGAACTGTCATCTGAGTTTGACATTTAGAAGAATCCAATGAGTCTAAAAGGTCAAAATGAGGAAAAAGCATATTCCAAGCAAGAGAATGCCCTTCCACAGATATTCTCAGGCTTCTCACCCCCCACTTAACATTCACCAAGAAACCATATTGTCTTTCCAAACTCACTTTGAACTGTTCAATAATTTATTCTATGGATATCTCTAGAGCATCACCATTAGGTGGCCAGATAAACTAAAAAAACTAAAAGGAAGGTACTTGATCAAAGAATCTCTTTTTCAGGCTTCCTTAAATGAACATTGTTATCTTGATGTTGACACTATCCTAGTAAATTTAGGAAACTCAGTTACCCAAGCCTAAAAGCTGTTCTAGTAGTATATAATGATCCATACAATAGAGTTCACACTTTTCTACCATTCTCCTCTAACCCCACTGAACTTTCTCCCAAACACTAACACCATCTTCCCAGACTGTTCCCTATACCTTCCCCAACAGGTCCCTCTCTAGTCTATCAAGATCATTTTTACTATCATCCCAAACTCAACCCTTTCTACTCACCATCCTGGCAATTTCCTTTCTTCAGGTACTCATGTTAACTACTAAAAAAGAATTTAGTGGGCCCCTATAAAGTGGGAAGCAGAGTTAGTAGAGATAGAAAGTAAAAAGTGAAAGTCTCTGCCCTCAGGGCCCTCACATTCCACTGCGGGAAGCAACAGGCGCACACATGTAAGTTTCTATAAAAATATACAAATAAATACAAGGTAATTTAGGGGCAAGGTGAAAAAAGATAACTAATGCTCCTCCAACTAAAAGATTTTGTTGAATAGGAAAGAACTGCTTCAATACTGTCAATTGAAGCAGTATTCAATTCCCCACATTTATTTCCAAACATTTTAAGCATTTACTAGGTTATCTTGATACTACAAGCAAAGATTTGGTTGGAAAAAAGTTGTATTTTTCCTCTGGCTGCTATTAATTATATTTAATTTGGAGAATCAACAGGAAGAAAAAAAAAATTAAATGGCTTATTGACTTTCAAGCTAAAGAATCAAGTTAGGGAACCTCGTTTTTTTTTTAATTTTTGTTTTCAGTTCCCTTTGTGTCATTCAACAAACATTTATTAAGTGTGTACTCTAATTCATACACTGTGTTAGGTGCAAGAGATACAAAGATTAAAAACTAGAGTCCACTGGGTACTCAAGGAATTGGTATGGGAGTGGGGATAACTGAGGTAAACAAGATTCCAAGTCTACATAGAAAATAAAGTAATTTCCCTTGATGATTAGGGGATTTTATATTCCATAATAGAACTGGAAAGACCACGAAGGTTTCAACTGATATTCGTATTATTTCATGCAATTTCCCTTTGTGTCTCCAAAGGTTGGAAGATAGGTATTAGCAGCAGCAGTATTAAACAAAAACAGGAAGAGGCAACCCGTCTGGTGGACCTCCCCAGCTCTGGGGAGGTTTGGATTTAAGGCCTTTAACTTCTTAAGGAATGTAAGGACCGAGGCCACCACTTACTCAGGGCCTCAAGGAATCGCCCTTGGACTCCAAATCCCAGGTCAGTGGCCCAGCTTCCAGGGGAAAAAAATGGCTATGCATATATAGAGTGCTTTAAGTTTGACAAAGCTCATCACACTCTCCCTCAACAGGGGAGCCAAGTTGGGGTCGAAGATGGGGAGGTTACACCCAGGGGTTAAGAGCCTCCGACTGACTTCTACACAAAAATCTGGCTCAAGCTGAGCTTCCCTCTCTCCTGAAGGTAGGAGACCAGGTGGTATCGTCTTCTCCAAGTGACCTTTAGCCCGTATGTCTCTTCGGGAGTGTCCACGACCAGCGGCGGTGAGCTAGGCGGAGGGGTCTGGGGCAGAACCAGACGGAGGGGGCAGCGCCCTCTTCCCTGGTCCCTCGTGGGTTCAGCAGCATCGCCCACGGCCAAGGACACGCCTGGAGTCTTCGGGTCAGCGGGGTCTGGCTGCCGAGGGGCGCAGCTCCTGGAGCTGGGTGGCAGGGTCGGCAGCGTTCCAGCCTTCTCGTGCCCCTCAAGGCCCACGGCCACATGTTGGGTGGCGTCCGCGCGAGAGGAAGACTTGGGGCCCGGGCCTGGGCCCGTACCCAGCCCCAGCGGGAGATTCTTGAAGGTCAAGGGCGGAAACCAGCAGGACCGCGCCCTTCGCAGCGAGCGCCGCCGCCGAGCAGGCCCACCGAGCTGGAAGGGCAGACGGCGACAAGGGGGCAGCGACGGCCGCTTGCGGCCCACAGGCAGCCAGCTGCCCAGGGGCTTCTTAAACTGGGGAGACACCCAGGCCGGGCGGGTCTCGCGGTCGGCCGGCCGCAATGGCACGAGCTTCGAAGGAGCGGGGCAGGGTCTCGGGGAGCCTCCGCCGTGCTTGGGGCCCTCCAGCGGCCGCTCCAGGAACGACAGTTGGGCCTTGAGCGGTGGACCATTGCTCTTCTTCCTGCGAGGCATGGACGGGAGAGGGAAGGGCAGTGGGCAGCTTCATGATGCCTGCCTGGGGGAGGCTGAGGGGCAGGAGTCGGGGCCAGCGCCGGTCTTCACCTAAACCCCCTAAACCGAATATATGACCAACTTCCTCTCCAGCTCTGGCGCAGGCCACCCCAGTCAGGCTTGAAAAAGTGAGACGTGGCCATGCCCTGATTGGTGGACACCTTCCTCACACGTGACTCGAAACGATCCTCCCCTAATCTATTTCCTGCCAGGTACTCCTGGGATGTTTTGTAAAGTGCTTGAGGATTATATTTTATCCTCAAGGTTTCTTGGAATCCCAAAGGACTGTATCTGGCAGCTTTGTGGAGTGGTGACAGTGCTGAGTTTGACAGTGCTGAGTTTGGTGTCAAAAAGATCTGGGTTCTAATTAAATACTAGCTCGGTAATCTCTAAGAGCCTCAGCTATCAGAATTGTAACAGTCAATCCATAAGCATTTGTTACTTTGTGTCAGGCACTATGTCTAAGAGTTGGAGATATAAAGATCGCCAAAAACAATCCCTGCTCCGAAGGAGCCCATCTAATGAGGAATTCTCGGTTATCTCAAATGTTAATAGCCAGTCAGCCAGCAAGCATATATTAAATATCCCCATGTGCTAATATATTGAGTTCTGAAGGTACAAGGGGGAGGAAGGGGGGAGAAGAGTGCGTTACAAGTGCTTTCAAAAAATTTACAGTCTGATGGGAAACATGAATGGTCAACCCGACCTCTTAGATTCCTTCCAGCCCTAAACTTATCATTCTGGCTTAGCCAAACTTGGAACTTGCATGGAAATGGACTTTACAAACCAAGGAACAACGAACCACTTTTTAGATATCACCTCCAAGGCTCCATTATCCCTGAATCTATTGTTCTGGTTTAGGATGTTGAAACTTGGATAGGAATGAGCCTTATTTTGGTCCTCACAGAGAGCATAAAATCATTCTCAGGGAATACTCCAACCCCTGTTGCTGTGGTCTTATATGTATATATTTTTTTTTCTTTTTGGAGGACAATTGGGGTTAAATGACTTGCCCAAAGTCATATGGCTAGTGTGTCAAGTGTCTGAGGCTGGATTTGAACTCAGGTCCTCCTGACTCCAGCGCTGGTGCTCTATTCACTGCGCCACTTAGCCACCCCTATATGTGTATTTTATAAGGAAAAATGAGATGGCCAGTGCCTTGTCCACAAAAACAAACTAATGCCTATTTTGGGTCCTCTAGTACAGGGGTCCAGATTGTAACTGGCCACTATTAGAAGAATGGGTAGCTTTAATGAAGCTCTATTTCACACTACTGGCCACTATAACCACCCACATTTACTTTGGATTCCCTTCAAACCTTTACTAGCAGTTATGTCTTATTTCATGAGCATATTCAGTCAAAAACAAACAAGGGCAAGCCCAAGTATTCACTAGTAACAAAAGAGCCAGGCTTTTCAGAGAACACCTATATGGTTCCTTGGCTCTACACTATCAGCCTTACAAGGACTCTCTTCAAACTTGATAACTGGAATTTATATTTATATGGAGCTTTAAAGTTCATAAAATATTTTTACATTATCTCTCTTGAGTTTCACAACTGTGAAGTAAATATCACATATATAATCACTATTTTACAGATCAGGAAACTGACACTCATGGAGGTTAAATGGCTTGCCCATAGTCAGGAAGATGGAGTGTATTCATTCAACAAATATCAAGTGCCTGCTCTGCCAGGCATTGTGCTAGGCACTGAGGATACCAAGAAAACAGCCCTAGATTTAAGGGAATTTGCAGTCTGTTGGGAAACAACACAAGATCAGAAAGGTAGACACAAAATAACTTAGGGGTAGGATGCTAGCCTGTAGGAGTTTGCACTTGGGCTAAATTTAAAGAAATGAGGGAGTCTAGGAAGTAGAGGTGACAACCGTGTGTATTCTAAGCCTAGATGATAAATCTACAAAAGATAAACTATTGTTTAGGGGAACAGAAAGTAGGCTGATTTAAAATGTAAAGTGTGTGAAGGAGAGTAATATTCAGTAAACCTAGAAAAGCAGGCTGGCACTAGACTATGAAGGGTTTTAAAAGCCAAACAATGTCAAAGGCAGGATTTAAATCTAGATGTTTATAACCCCAAGTTCACTCTATCCACTTAGCTATACTGATTCTCACGGGGGAAACTAACTGTGTTAGTATTGGCCTCTTAAGATCTCAAGTAAGAAAAACATTTTCTTGTATTTCCCCCCCAATACCTTTTCAACACAATTTTTTCCAGTTCTAATGATCTTATGTAAAGCATTCAATGCATCTGTGTATCCTTCCGCAAGTTTACTTAACTTCCCTGGGCTTCAATTTTCTCATCTGTAAAATGAACGGAATTGAACTAAATGACCTCTGAGACTTCTAAATCTAAATCTGTGATCCTGTAACCCAAATAAAATCCCATCCAAAGAGATAAATTAGTATCTTTTTTAAAAATAAAAATCATGTAAAATACGCAATGGAAGTCTGCTTGATTTTTAATTTCTTGCAGGCAAGAGTAATATCATTTATATTTGTATTTCTCCTAGAGCTTGATCAATGTTTGTTTAATTAAGGAATGAATGGTATCATGCCATTAGAGCATCCTGCAGAAACCTACCACCTACACACACACGCGCGCGCATGCATGCACACACAGTAAAACCTCATTTCACAACAGTAATTATCTTTACTTTCTAGAGGCATTGTAGTATAGTGGAAAGAACATGCGGTCTGGAGTCAGAGGACCTGGACCCTGCTGCTTACTGACCTTGGTCAAGTTCCTTAACCTCCTTGGACTTCACATTCTTCATCTGTAAAATGAAAGGCTAGTACTAGATGAATTCTGAGGTCTCTTCCAGCTCTAATATATGACCCTAAGTATGTCCTTGAAGTAACAACATGGATTTTGATCTGTAGGTAAAAGTTAGAGAAATTCCTTCCTTATACCCCTCCCACATTGTCATTTCAGATCTAAGTACATCCAGTATTTTGAAAGTAGGAAATTCTTGATGCAGCCTTGAATGAAAGAATATGAGTCAGAAAGCAGCTGGTAAACCAAAATCAAGTTGCAGGAAATAATGTAATAGTGCAGTGCTGGCAGGCTGGTCTTGTTAGAAAAAGATTGTTTGTGCCCCAGCATAAAACTGCTTTCCTCTTCTGTGTGTTTTAAAACTTAAAAGCTTTTAGCTTTACAAACCTCCTACTGTTTCCAACCTGTTTCTCACTACTGGATAGAGAATAGGTGTTGATTTTTTTCTTCCTGCAGATGGGCCTTATGATCAGAGTGAGAGAGCCCTGGAGTTAGTCATTCAAATAATATTAATTTTAAAAATCAAAGCACTACATACTGAGAGAAAAAGAAGGGAATGGTTATTTAAATGTTAGCAACTGAAGACCTAGAAAGGATGAATACTGATGGGGGAGGCAGATGCTTGAATAATATCAAGATATAAATAAAATTGATCAAAACTGAGAGAGCAGGGAAGTCAGCCATATGACTAACTGCCAGATAACATTAGCTGAAAAAAGGCAGAGAACAGAGCTTTGGATTACATTCAAGTCTTTAAAAATGTAGGTCAGCAAAATGAAAAAAAAAAAAAAACCACAAGAGTAAATGATTATCTGAATAACTGGAGAACTTACAATTTCTCTGGACCTCAGTTTCTACATCTGTAAAATAAAAATATTTGGGCCATACTTGTAGTTCTCAAACCAAACAATTTTATACAACTCTGGTGTGTTCCACCTAATGTGAATAGGGGTTCCATGGCAAAACTTGATTGTTTTCCTTGATGATATTTTCCTCCTATAATAAATTTTGGATTATCAAAATGTGTCATATGTAGCCAATTTATTGTGAAAATTGGCTAAATTCCCTCTACTTTGCTCTCAAATATCCCATACTTCCATATCAATATATATCTTATATTCCCAACCCCACTCCACATGAACATTTATAGATTCTATAAAAATAATTCAATTCAAAAGTACTTCATATCAAAATTATTTTGGAATGTGTTGGACTCTGATTCTGTGATTTTGGAGGCATAAAATAATAAGAGAATTTCAGTGCTGAAAGGGATGTCAGTAATCATCTAGTTAAACCCATATCTGGAAAAGAATCTGACTACAACATAGCCAAAAAATAATCATCCAGTCTTGACCTGCAATCCACAAGTAAGGGTAGATCCACCACCTTTCAAAGATTTCAAGCTCTTTTTACAGACTATGCAGGATGCATTGAATGACCTTAGCATCTTTGATGTTTAACCACATTCTCTATCAGGGGTAAGGAAACTGTCTGTGGCCTGCAGGCCACATATGGCCTTCTAGGTCCTTGGGTGTAGCCTGTTGACTGAGTCAAATTTTACAGAATAAATCCTTTTATTAAGACCACAGGTTCCCTACCCCTGCAGTCTAAGTATTCCCATAGCATCTGCTTTCTGCCACCTTCATGGCTTGTTGGAAGAAATTGTTCTCATCTACTCATTCCCCCTGGAGAAGTCTTCACATGCTTGGGGTAGATAGCCCCCTAACTCACCTAAAGGCCCATCAGTTACTCTCAACTTGATTTAGCTAGTGCACTGAAATGGTTTACAGGGGTGTAGCCACTATTCATGCTACAGCTTCTTGTGGCCACAGGCGAAAGTCGGATAGCAGGAGGGACAATAAAGGTGGAGAGCACCCCTGAAAAGAACTCTTCTTCACTGAACACCTGTACATCTCATGCTGTACTGCCAAGCCTTCAAACTCTATGACAGAGAGTGTAACTCTGCTGAGCTAGCCATGTTCTTCAAATGCCATATGTAAGTTTGCCTAAAAGACTATTTTGTGAAGAATTCATACCAGGAAAGCAATCACACAGAAGAAGTGATACAAGGACACTCTCCAGGTCTTATGAAGAACATTGGAAGTGAATGGGAGACACAGGAACAGGATGCCCAGCATTCCCTAACCACATCAAAGAAAGTGCTGTGCTCTATGAGCAAAACAGAATTGCAGTAACTCAAAGGAAACAGGAGACAATAGTCATAGGGACTTTATGTCTGACCTGTGATAGAACCTTCTAAGCACTTACTGGTCTGATCAGCCACAGTTGGACACACTGGACCTTGACCCCCAACATAGTGATGTAATTTTGGTCCTTTTTGAGCAGGAAGGACAAAAACAAAATAACTTTTGTTGGGCAAAGGAGAGCAAGTCTAATAATCCCTCTATTGCCTCATTACAATCAAATTCTTAAATATATCTATCATGCTTTCCTTCTCTTCCTCTCCTCCCAAGAAGTCTTTTCTTCTCTAAGCTAAATATTTCTAGTGCCTACATTCAATCCTCATGTGGCAATTCCAGCTACCTCACCTCCTGTTCACTCTCTTCTGGATGAACTCCAACTTGTCAGTGCCTGAATTCCTAAAATGTGACACTCAGAATGTGTCTTTTAGCTTCAGCATTCTGTGGTTGGTGCTTCTAAATTTATATAAAGACCACAGCTAAGCAGCAAAGAATGCAACATGTAAAACATTTGGAATTTAGTGAAAAAAATCTTTATTTATGAACTTGCTCCTTGGGAACCTAGCACACCATGAAAATGCTACTTAAGAAATATTTATAAAAAAATGGTAGTCAAACTAAAATTGTGCTTGAATGTTGGATATAGTAGTATATTGACAAATGGTTGTTAAAAAAACTTTTTTTCCATTCAGTTTGATACTTTTTATTTCAAATCTAATGCATTCTACTTATGTCAAATTACATAAATTATGCAAATTAGATTCAACAAAATATTAAGATACTTAGTAATTACTAATTATAGCTCTGGTGTGGGCATTTTTAATGGAATCACACCTATACATAAAATTCAAAATTTTCTCCAGCTTTAATGAAGAATCATATTTTTAAATGTATTACTTTTTTGTCTATGAGTTTAATGCTTTCTCTGGGGACTGAGCAAAATTTCACAAACATCAGGAAAGTATAAATTGAAGAAAATAAATTTCAATAGGTTTTAAACTTTTAATATAATATATTATAAACTTTTATTATCACAAATAGTTAAGTAGTAAGGCACTGATTCTAGGCAATATGGATTCTCCTCTTAACAGGTAGATGACTAATATTTCTTTTGATATGCACTGTCCCGTTAGAGCACAGTGATAGTATGATAGTTTTGGAGTAGTAATAGTGTGATGCTTTAGGAATTTTTGTCCAAGCTAAACTTGAAGGGAAAATGATAATAATCCCCTACCCCAACAGCTCTTTTACTTGGGGTCTTACAAGTACATGATAAAATCATACAAGATTCCATGTCAGTCCTCTACTATGTAAATACTAAGTAAGGCAGAAAACATGAAACTATTGTATTTGTTCAACTATTGTATTTGTCTGTTTCATGGAGGGTGACAATCACAAAGTATAGAGAGAAAAACCATTGACAATCTAAGCTGATATGTTAATTGAGAAGCAACATGGTACAATGCAAGAAAAGCTGGACCTCTAAGAAAAGACCAGGGTTTGAATTCAGGAACTTTGCTGTGTGATCATGGACTTCTCTATGCCTCAATTTTTCTCATTTGTAAAAAGGGTATAATATTTGTTTATACTTATCTCACAGGGTTCTTGTGAGGTACAAATGAGATAATGTCTATATAGCAGTGCCTTATAAACCTTAAAGGGCTATGTAAATATTAGTTATTATTATCAAGTCCTAGAATATTGCAAAGCCTTCTTAATGAAACATAATCATTTTTTTGTCTTTTTGGAGGGGGAAGACAGGGTGATTGGGGTTAAGTGACTTGCCCAAGGTCACACAGCTAGTAAATGTTACATGTCTTGAGGCAGGATTTAAACTCAGGTCCTTCTGACTCCAGGGCCTATTCATTGCACCACCTAGCTGCCCCAACATAATCATTTTCTAAAATTTCTATAACCTATATGGAAAAAACTAAGTAGAAGAAAAACATGCTTCCCAAATTATTATAAGAGGTTGGATGGGAAGAGCATTGAGATAAGCCATCCTTTGTAAACCTTAGACAAGCCTCTCAGATGGAAATGAGTTGAACTTAGAGGTCAACAGGAGGAAGAGATCTAGATATCACCAATGATAAACTTTCTGTAGGTTTATTTCTACCTCAACTGCTTTTCACTGTTTTCTGAAGAGCATTAATAATGCCACTCATAATATTCCATTATTTTCCACTATAATATGTTTACATAAACTTTTGAACAAAACTGGTATTGCTTTTGGTTGCCTTGACTCTCTGATTAAAAGGAATATTGAGGCAAAAAGATTGAGTGTTAAACGGTTAAGGTGATTTCTGAAATCTTTTTTCTTTTCTTTTCATTGTGATGACTTAAACTTTTCTAAGAAATGGTGATCATCAGAATCAAGGTCTTTATTTTCATCTCATTCTTTTAGAATTCAATAGCTAGTTTAAATAGGTCAGGTTGGAGATACTGTAATTGCAAGCAGTGTCTTCTCATCTTTTGCCTTTCTTTTAATTTAATATTGATTTTGACCTTTGCTCTGTGAATATGTGCAAATGCTGGAAGAGTCCACAGAAAGGTGAAATTTACAGGAAAATGCAAATGAACTAAATGGTGCTTTTCTTCGAGAAATAGATGCTCTCTAAGTTCCCTCTTAGCTCAAAATGTATGATCCTATGGGGAAAAAAAAACCTTTCCCTAAAAAAAGCAACTAACCAATTAATGCAGGGAGAAGGGGGGAGAGGCATTCTCATTAAATATGTGTGGGCAGGAATCATCAATGAAATTAGTAATATGGCACTGGTAGACAAAATGGTTAACTAGATTGAATTGTTCTGTGAGTCTGTGTAGAAATCCTGAGGGAGACACATTAAGTGTGTGTGATCAGCCAATGATGATTAAAGACATAAATGGACAATAAAACCAAAAACAAAGAATAGAATAGTTGACTACTAGTAAAATAAGGCAGACTTGCTTTCAAATATCTACTGTGAGAAAACTGTGAATCTTAGAAGAAAATTAGTTTTCTTTTCTCTGAAAAGGCAGTGAATAGGAACAACCTTAACAAATCAGAGAATTAACTTTGGGCTTCCTAATTATAAGGGAGAAATGGTCACACCTTCATGAAAGAATGATAAAATATTAGCTAGACCATTTTAAGGGCAAAAGATCTAAACCCAAACCTGAGAGTAGATTAAAAAAAATCCTCCTACTTCTCCTTTCTACTCCTCTACTCTCAGGAAACAAAAATTCAGTTTCTATTAGGACAGACTTGGCCTGATAAATAATGTCCATTTAGATTAATGAGGGATTCACTTTTTTCCTATACCATTCCTAGCACATATTAATCAATGTGCTTAATAAATGTCTATTGAATTTAATCGAGTCATGAATTGATGAATGTATACACCCAATATATCCAGCCAATATATTGGCTAATTCAAGATGAATGGGATTTTGTTTGTTTGTTTGTTGGTTGGTTGGTTGATACTCCACTTACCCTCTCCAGGCATTGATACCAAACTGCTAATTGAATTAAAAACAAATAAGACAATGTCAAAAATAATTTGGAAAGTTAAAGAAATGACAAAGCATTTATTTTTAAGGAATAAAGGAATCTTATTCTGATTAAAATAGGATTGCTATGGGGAGGAGTACATTTTAATAGTTGTGACAAATCATACTTATTATACATGATGCCATTAGGGTAAAAAGGACTTTCAGAATTACAAAGAATGGGAAAGAGTCTGTTGTAAGAAGCTTCAGCTCATCTACTTTCATTTGCTACAGAGTTGCTGCTGATGGCAGCTGATCTACCATCTTGGGTTCAGAGTGATGGCAGTGATTTTCACAGCATTAAATTTTCAGTTCATGGCTCCTTCTCACATCATTAACCTAGAGCATGTTTAAGGGGGTGTTAAGTACATAACCTGCTCTTGGTGAATAAATGCTGGCTCTTAGGAAGCTAAGTAGTGATTCCTAAAAGTTCATAAAATCTCTCTTTCATATGTTCTAGGTTCAAAATCTAGGAGCCCATGAACTTTTTTCTTCAAATATTTTCATACACATATATATATATATATGTGTATGTATATATATATATATATATATATATATATTCTATATAAAATTATACACAATATTTATTTATAGCTCTATTTAAACAAAATATATTTCCTTTGTAATCCAATGTATTTTATTTTGTGAATTTAAAAACATTTTTTCCTGGATCGTTCTTCCTTCTCACCTCTACCACTTGGAATGGTTTCCTTCAAGATTTAGTTCAAGCAACACCTTGTTCAGGAAGCCTTTCCTAGGCCCTCCAACCTTCCCCTCTAAAGTTATTTAGTATCTGCTTTGTATGTTTCTTGAACATGCCAACATATGTATATGTTGTCTCACTTTTCAGAATATAAATCCCTCGGGGGCAGGAACTATTTCTTGTTTCCTTATAACTAGCACTTAGCATAGTACCAAACATATAAAGAGGTAGAACTTCACTGAAGGCCTCTAACCTCCCTTCCCATTTTTATTCATAATCAGTACCCATATGCTACTCCTTGAACTTTGCCTATATTTTCCTTCTGTTATATCTCTGCATGGGTTGTCCTCCACCGTTCAAATCCCTCACATCTACCTCTTAGAATCCCTGGTTTCCTTCAAGTTTCAGCTCAGCTCATGTACTAATTTCTATGGGAAAGCTTTCTTTAATCCCCCAGCTTCAGTGCTCTTTGAAGTGGTTGGGAGGGCGTGTCAAGGAATAAGCCTGAGAGAGACATGGCTTGATTGGAAAGCGAACATGATGAACCAGCTGAAATACAAGAAGATAGGTAGTACCCTCCTCTCCCTCACAGCTGTAATGTAAGGCCAAGGAAAGGCAACTTCCCAGGTTCAAAATACCAGCATAGGTGCTCTCTATTTTATTCAGTGACAAACCAAGAACAGAGAAGATCAAAACATGACATCATTCAAAACACAGCATTTACTAAGTGTGATTAAATAATCTCCAAGTACTACCCCACCCCAGGACCTTCCAATCATTCAATCAATTACAAAGTCCCGGTTCTAAATACTACTCCACCCCTAGGCTATACCTTCATTTAGTCCACCACAAAACCCCTCTTCTCAAATGGAGATTAGTTTCCAAACATAGGTAAAGTACCTTCATTTGTCAATCACACAGCACAATAAGGTCAAAAGTTCCCCACCCCTGGATCACAATTGAATCTACCCCAGAGTTACATCAAGTTTAAACACAGCACTTAATACCCAAATGGAGGTCTTTTCTTCATCTTGACACAAGGCAAGTTCTCAGTAATCTTAGTTCCTGGGGAGACAAGGCTTAGCAAGGCCATAAGATACATTGCCAGTCCCTTCATGAATTCATCCTCTGTCTGTAGAACAGTCCTAGAACCCCTGAACACATTAGCAAAGCCCTCTCCCAGGATTTCTGTAAACATACAACAAGAAAATCCTTCTTCAGGGCTTCTGAACCAACAGAAAGGCTCCCAGACCCCTGCAACAACAGCACTGTCCCTCACCAGTGGACAGTATTCACTCTGTCTGCAGGACAGTCTCCAGACCCCTGCAACAACAGCACTGTCCCTCACCAGTGGACAGTATTCACTCTCTGTCTGCAGGACAGTCGCAGGCCTTCTTAGCGAACAGCCAGGTTCCAGGACTTCTTCAACAAAAGGACTGTCTTTCACCAGCGGACAAATCTGGCAAAACAACATCAAAACAGACAGACAAAGTACCAGCAAAACAGCCATGTCTCCTCAGTCCTTGGCAGCTCAGGGGGCAGGTCTCAAAAGTCCAGGGCAATTCAAAGCGGCCACCAGCAATTCTCTTAGTCTCTCTCTCTCCACGAGGTGCTGCTTCCAAAAAGATCTTCCGCCTCTCTCTAGTGTCTCTCCAAATCTACCTCACCAGCTCCTCCCAGTTCAGGACTTTCTTTTCACATCAACAAGCCCATCCCACAGGTGGGATTAACAAACTCTGGGTTTTAACACAATCAATTTGAAAACCAAGCCAATACAGGGGAATCTTTAATTGCCATTACTATCACAACAGCTTATCCTGGGCTTGTGATCACAACTACCATCCCTTCAACATTTCTCCAATTGTCCCCCTCCCACCATTATCCTTGCATGTCTGCACTTGGCATGGGCATTTCTGAGAAATCAAAAATGAACCTGACCCAGACACCTGGAGCAACTATACAGGCACTATTCCCTTTACTTCCCAGCATATCCATATCCTTCACCTCTGCATCTCTGCCCCACCTCTCCATGTCTTATTACCTTGTCACTGCCATAGGCACCACTCTGTGACTGAATGATAGTTAAGTCCCCTTTATTTTCTCTCCCCCACATACATGCATATTTTCTTTTTAATTTTTCAGTGGGAAAAAATGAGTAGCCCAGGATGTGTAGGCATGGATGCTTTGTGATTAAATTATATTTTTTCACCAAAACCTACAATTCTTCCAAATTTCCTAGATTTCACTAAAGCCACTACCATCCATCCACTGTCCCAGGTTCTCAAACTATTCTCAACTTGTTATCCTTGACTCTAAGGAGATTCACACCTCTCTCTTTAGAGTTAGCACTTATCTTTTAATTGACAAATCTGATTTATTTTTCTCAATCCTGATCCTTCCAGACCTGTCTGTAGGATTTGACATGGTTAACCACCCTTTCCTCCTGGGGAAGGCATCCTTATTAATAACTTTAATGTTTGCAAACTGTTTACAAATATCATTTCATTTATCATCATAAGAACAGTCCAGGAAGTAAGTTCTAATTTTACAAATGAGGTAGCTGAGTCTGAAAGAGGTTAAATATTTGCCTGGATTATGTAGCTAGTAAATATCTAAAGCTGAATTTGAACCAAAGTGTTCCTGATTCGAAATCTAACACTCTATCCACTAAAAGTAGCACTTAACAGTACTTCCCTTTTGGTTTCACTCCTACCTGTCTGACTGCTCCTCCTTCACCTTTGCTGGTTCATTACTCATATCACATCCCCAACTAAGCATACCACAAAAGCTGCTGTAGTAACTTCATCAGCCCCCACAGGTTTTTTTTTTTAAAGCAATTCGGGTTAAGTAACTTGCTCAAGGTTACATGGCCAGTTATTTCTGGGTGTGGTGCTGAGTATCTGAGCCCAGCATTCCATCTCCAGGTCTTCTCAACACTGGAGCCGGTGCTCTTACTCGCTGTGCTACCTGGCCGCCCCAAGCCCCCACAGGTTTAATGTCTATGCAGATGACTCCCAAATCTATGTAGCCTGCTCTAATCTCTCTCACCAGAGCTTCAATCCCTCCTCACTAACTGCCTACTGGACATTTTTAACTTAGTGCCCTATAGGGATTTTAATCTCATTCTGTCCAAATCATACTTCAGTATGTTGCCTTCTTCTGAACTTTTTATTTTCCCCTTGAAAGCACTATATTTCTTCTAGATTCTATCTATGTCAGCAACCTTGGCATTAGCCTTTACTCCTTACTTTCCTTCATCTCACATATCTGATCAGTTGCCAAATTTTTTAAAAATTTGTTTTATTTTAAACATAAGAAATAAAACAAGCATTTCCATACCAGAATAGAAGGGTGAGGGGGAGGGGGGAAGGTGATTAGACATGAAACTACAAATCTATTGTTGACAACTTGCTGTTCCTTTTAAATATATGAAGTTATCATATAATTCTCCCCCCCCCTTTTTTTGCCTTCCTTTCCCCCACTGAGATAGCTAACATTAGACACAAATGTGTGTGTGTGTGTGTGTGTGTGTGTGTGTGATCCTGTACATACTTCTATGCATCATTTCTTTCTCTGGATGCAGATATCTTCCTTCATAGGTACTCTGTAGTTGATTTGGGTATTTATAATACTTAAAATGACTTAGGTTTTCAAAGTTGTTCAAATCTTATAAAATCAGTTGCCAAATCTTATTATTTATATCTCTACATCTCTCCCATCTGTTCTTTTCTCTCTCCTTAAGCAGCCATCACCCTAATTCAGCCCCCCACACACACTTCTCATATTATTGTGAAGACTTTAATTGTTCTTCCTGCTCCAAGTCTCTTCTTCATTCCAGTCTAGACTTGACACTGCTCCAAAATGATTTTCCCAAAGTGCAGGTCTGACCACGTAATTTCCCAAATTAAATAAACTATGCTTGCTCTAGTATCAAATATTTCATTTTCATGTCATCCTTTTGAAATTATTATTTTCGTGTATGGTTTTATAATGTTAATAATTATTACTACAGAAGTACATGTATATGCTTTATAAAGAAATACATATAAATCAAAGGTACATGTTTTTTTTTATTGATGAGATGCATGACCCTTGCTCTAGTTGATAACACTGTCCATACTCTTCAGAAATTTAGGTACATACTTTGCTGTTTACATGTTTGTTATGTGTTTTGCATATTGTAATAGCAAGCACAGAAGTGGTTCACCCCTTATTTCAGCTATTGAATTGAAAACCTTGTTTCAGTCTGTTAAGAAACAGAATGTGTGAACTCTATAATTTGTGAACTCCTGGGGAGGAGCTAATGACTATGTAAGGAGAGCCCTAGGGCTAGAGACAGCAGGAGCTGAAAAGAGGACTCTTGTGGTGGCAGAGTCAAGGGGAATACTTGTGGTATCCTGGCACTCTGTTTTCTCTGTCTGTGTTGTTTGTCTTTGTTTGTGATACTTTGTACAGAAGCCCTGGGACCTTACTGGAAGGCCTGAAAGAGGATTTTCTGGTTGTATGTTTACAGAAGTCCTGGAGGAGGGTTTTGGGGGTCTTGGGACTTTACTGATGATTTGTGCTGACCTCTTGGACCTTGTTTGTGGGTCAGTGTTGATTTCTATGTTGATGATTTGTGTTAAGTTCTCAGACCTTGTTGGTGGGTCTAAGTTGATTTCACAGGGAGATAGTGAATTGATGATGGTGCCGGCAATGTGCATGAATATTATTGTGGCTCTGTTAAGCTTTGTCTTCCCAGAAACAGGAACTGTGAAGGACTTGAGATGGACTGGACACTGTGAGCTTCAGTATGGAACAGGAACTGGACAAGGAGCTGGACAAGAAGCTGGGAGCTGCCTGCCTTTGGATCCAGGTGACAGTTGGAGCTGGGACCATGGAAGAGGAACCATGGAAACTGAGAGCCAGCCTCGAGTCAAGCTGAAAGAAGACTTTACTTGGCTACTGAGTACTGACTGAGAAAATTATGATTTACCATGACTTAGGGGTGGATGACCTGTGTATTTTCCACTACCCCTTAAGAGGTTACTGAATAATGACTGATGACTGAGTAGTGACTGATGATTGAATTGTGACTGATCACTGAATAGTGACTGATTTGTATCCTGGTGTGCCCCTTGAGTGGAGAATTTTGACTACTGTATTTTATGACCCTTAAGGAGGCAAGCCTCCTTAGGATTGAATGATTGCATTACTAAATGATTGTACTTTGTTGAAAACTATCGTGACCACTTTGGTGAAAATTATGTGGCCATTTTAGTGATAAGTCATTGTGAATGCTGTATTTTGATTTTCTGTGATAAGTTGTAACATTGTGAATACTTTACCTTGAATCTCTGTGAATGTTTTGCTTTGATTTGTTATGAAATAAAAAGATATTCACTATACTATGTAATCAGAATCTTAAAAGCTATTCACAGTAGCATTCTTCTCGAAAGCTGCTTGTGCGTGGAGTTACACATATTTCTCCTCTCCCTGGTAGAATATAAGCTCTTTGAGGTTAGGGGATACTTTTCTCTCTCTCTCTCTCTCTCTTTTTCTTTTCATACTCACTGCCTAGCAGAGTTCCTAGCACATAAACATCACTTAAGTGCTTGTTGATTTGGGTTGGAAACTTGCTAAAGAGTCATTCGTATTCTCAGGTTGTAACATTTTGACATAGCTAGTCACTTGAATTTGACATTTTATTAGTGTATTATATAACTTTTTAAAGTATCCAGAAAAATAGTATAAAAGTTAAATACAAATGGTTCTGAAAAGAAGGATGACTAATGCTCTTTTTGGATGGCAGCCAGATTTTATATACCTCCCCTCCCCCCCATGAAAGGACAAGCTCTCTGGATGTGGTTAAAGAACACTTAGCTCAAGGTGTCCACATACTATCATTTGTATAAAGCACTGATCATAACAGTGTCTTTTGGCACTTTACAATTCAAAAATCAGTTTCCATTCACCATTTGATTTATTACAACAGATGTTCTGATCAGCATTCCCAGGTCACTATGAATAGAGTACATGTTTATATAATTACAGGAGGAAAAAGGTGATAGCTTTGTGTCTTATCCAATACTGTCAGAATAAGCCAATACACACAGGGGAAAGGTTTTGTGTATAAACACATGTCCTATAAATATACATAAGCCACAACTTGAATTATCTTTCACAATATTCAAAAGTGGATTGCTACCTACAAATATTTAAGAACCAATTCTATTTTTTTCTGTTATGAGCTAGTTGAAATCAGCTCTGTATTTTTTATGATACCATGAAAAATGCATTTAGCCTTTGTTGGGAAACAATAATTATCCCCATATTCCTCATTTAGGGTTAGATAGTGAGAAATGTCATTTGTCTTACTTTTCATATGACTTGTTTATGTCAAACATCTGATATGAAGTACACCATTGAGAGAAGCTGAGATAAGGTTAGCTTTATAGCTGGTTTTGTCAGATAAAGATACTGATGCTGAGCAACTAGTATATATGCAAGATGTCAGTATATAAACTATTCTTTCCTAAAAAAGTAAACTAAAAGAAGAATTTTCTAGGGCTAACTAGAATCTTGGTTGAATTCATTTTACTGTAATATTTTAATGTCAGTTGACCTAAGTAGATGTGTACATCAATGGTAATGTTGATGTTAAAGCATAAAAATTTTTTTCAATGGGATTTTATTTGAAAGACAAGACAGTATAATTAAGTAGAAAGAACACTGACTTAAGAGTCAGAGCCTGGATTCTTGTCATCTTTCTACATGTCACTTAACCATTCTGGGACTCAGTTTCCTAATTTGTAAATTGAAGCACTTAGGATACATGATTCCTGGACTTACAGCAGCCTAGAAATGCTATGATTTTATATAATAGGTTTTCGATGTAAGCCAAAACTTGAAAATATAATCCAATTACTTAGAAAATAGAATAGGAAAGAAACTACTTTCTAGAAACAGGTTAAGTACTTAAGCTAATCCAATCATTATTCGGGCATCTAGGAAAGAAATCACAGAAATTAATTGAGTTTTCCACAGTCAACCTACCTGGCTTGTATGCTACGGCTTTCTGATTCTGGTCCCAGAAAGTAACTTAGTTACATCACTATTTAAATCCCCTGTCACTTCATCCTGAATCATATACCAGTCTTAAGGCAGCTGAGTTAATATAATGACTCAGCTGAGTCATCCAGAAAGGTCCCAATAATAAAGCAAAGTTGGAGACCTCATCCATGATTATGTTAAGGTCAGTGGTGACTTAATTAACCATTGACCTTGCTCTGAAAAAAATCATAGCTTTACATTTCTGTAGACTTCCTAGCCACCCCAGCTAAGACTATACACATTATTTTTTCATTCTTAGGAAATCTGAGAAAATGAAATGTGTTTCTCAAAATTATCTTCTTCTAGTTTTATAAGCCTTTTAAAAAGTTCAGATAAAGATTATTAATATTAATATTTTCATATAAGAAGGTGTCATACAGTTGAAAATATATCAGTTTTCAAAACCTGGGTTTATATCCTGGCCCTGCTGCTTATTTTTTGTAGTGTCTCAGACAAGTTAGTTAATCTTTATGGACCTCAGTTTCCTCAACTGTAAAACAGGAGAGTTAGACCAGAGGCTATTAAAGGCCCTTTTAAGCTCTAGGTCTATATGATCCTTTGATATTATAAAAGCTATACCCGGGTTTCCCCGATAATAAGACCTATCCCAAAAATAAGCCCTCCCCCGAAAATAAGCCCTATTGAGATTGCTACTGTAGTGAAGGTGATCCCCTGTGCTACACACTACATTACGGTACCCTCTGTATGCACAGTCTCCCCCCTCCCCCCCCCACGCCCCCCCCCCCCCCCCCCCCCCCCCCCCCCCCCCCCCGTGAAACGCACACCGCACTCCAAGCTGCATCCAATCAGAGCTGCAGCAGTGAGCGCATCATCCTGTTCTTTATTGAATTCATTATTGAATAAAGGTACATTTTTTGTTCACATTTACCTGTTTATTAAAATTGCTGTCAATGTTCATTAAAATAAGCCTTCCCCTGAAAATAAGCCCTCTGGTGTTTTTCTGTCCAAAAAAAAAATAAGACAGTGTCTTATTATCCGGGAAACATGGTAGAACATTTTCCCTCAGTTTATATCTAAATACAGTCCTTTTGTAGTGACTTTTTCATGCATTATTCAATTGTCTAGAATTATATGGACAGCCAGTAAAGGGGAGGGGGAGGGATGCAGCTAGATGAAGCCATTTCATAAGTGTTAAGTTATATACTTCAATGACTAAAATTTCATTTGAATAGGTACCTTCTCTACTGATGCAAATCACCAACACTGTGTAACTGAGTGGATAGCATTTAAGATGTGCTATTGCTAAAAACTTTTTAAAAGTATAGGACTACATAGTCTGGGATTTGGAAGAAACCTTATTTAGTCCAACCTATTCATGAAAAGAAATCCCAAGAAGTAGTCCTTCAGCCCAAAAAAATTGACATCAAGCTTAAATTGCCTTCTTTGCACCTTATACCTATTATTCCAGACCCCTCTTTAAGACCAAACAGAAGAAATCCTAGACACGAAAGTCCTTCAGATATTTGAAGAAATGTATCATGTGTTCTCCTTTCTTCTCACAACCTCCCTTCTTTTTTCTAGGTTAAACAGGTCTATTCTTCCAATCACCCAGGTTCACAACTTCAGTGTCATCCTTCAAACTAATCCTCATAAGGTATTTCAACATCCTGTGGCCAACATGCTGATAAGCCTTTCTAAATTAGGTCTTCAACTGACAAGCATTTAAGTCTGTCAGCAATCCCATTCCTGTAGCCTTTCTGGCTTGGGAGAACTTTTCCAGGATATGCACTGAGCTGGTCTAGTAGTATAGTAGTAGATTTTCATTTTAGGGGAAGGTTGGTGCTAAAATAAATTGATAACAACCAAACGGTTTGAAGATTAGGTTTGTTTTGGTGGCATCTGTGGATAGGATGGGTAAGAATCAAAAAGAACTTTCAAGTATATGATTCTATAATAATAAAAAGCTTCCAAAGACTGTCTGATTTTTTTCAAGGTTGTCCATTCTAATAGTTTCCAATTCCCTGATATTTTTACTGCCCTTCCCATTTCTCTAACATTTCTAATCATTTCAGTTGTATCCAACTCTTCATGACCCCTTCTTCATTTGAGGTTTTCTTGGCAAAGATACTAGGGTCATTTCCCATTCACTTCTCCAGTTCATTTTACAGATGAGGAAACTGAGGTAAACAGGGTTAAGTGACTTTCCCAGGGTCACATGGTAAGTGTCTGAGGCTGGTTTTGAACTCAGGAAGATGAATCTTCCTGGCTCCAGGCCCAGGGCACTATCTACTGGACCACCTAGCATATAGTTCTAACATTCTTGAAGATCAATCCATTCAACTGATTCTGGGGGTTAAGTTCATTCAGTTCATCTGAGAAAGAGACGTATTTTCTTCACCATCAATTAATATCCTTTTATAACTATGGTACTTGATGTAGTCCAGCAAAAAGCAGAAATCAAATAGGACCTTATTATTTAAATATTGGATTAAACTCAAATTGACCATCCTATTCAGTGAAGGACCTTACAATCCTTCCAGGTACCAACTTCAGTGTTATCCTGGACTACTCACCTTTTCTCATCCCACATATCTCATCAGTCAACAAATCTTGCCATTGGTTTCTTGATATCTTTTGCATCCCCTTCTCTTTACTTATATAACCATCTTATTTAATGGGTCACAATTACCTCTTGCCTAGATTATTACAGGGCCTTCCTAATTGGTCTCTGTGCCCCAAATCTCACCCTACTCAAGTCCATTCTCCACGTAAACTACTAAAGTGCAGCTTTGACCAAATCATTCTCCTGTTCAATAAACTCTGATGGCTCCTTAGTGCTTTTAAGATAAAAATATAAGCAATTCTGGCTTTTAAGGTCCTTCACAATTTGACCCCAACCTACTTCTTCAATTTTGTTATGTTACTTTTTGTGCTGATTCTCACATAACACCCCTGCCTCCTTTCCTTTGTACTGGTTTTCTCCCATTTCTGGAATGCACTTTATCCTACTCTATTCCTTGCATAATCTCTTCTTGCCTTCAAAAAAATTCAAATCCCACAATCTAGAAAGATGAACCGTTTCCTGATCCACTTGGGTCCTCCATGTCTTTCACCACAAAATTACCTTGTATTTTGCATATACTTGTAGATGTGCATGTAATCACTTCACCCCACCCCACCCCCACTCGTAGTATGTACTTAATTTCTTTCTTTATATTCTCAGCATCTAGCTCAGGCATGGCAAATAATAGGTGCTTAAGAAATGCTTATTGGTTGATTCATGGATGCTATGATTTACAATCACACATCAGAAAAAGAATATTAGAGTTAAAAAGATATAGTATTGGGCTTCCAAGATCAGTGTTAAGGATACAAATTCAGTTTCTTTTCTGTCATATTGTAATTAGAATTTCACTTAAAAATATTTATGTTCCAATTTGATGCACTTGAAGATTCAAGTAGAGTTTCCACATGGCACCAATTAACCTGGTTGTAAGAAGTAGAGTATTCAATCTGCTTTTTAATTTTCTTAGGATAAGTCTTAGCTAACCCTTTTTATTTCTGGCAAAGATGAATCCTTGAAAGGATTTCAATTTCTGCCATTTTAATTTCTTACTACTATGCAAATCCTAAATTTTCAGAGTATGTGCATGAATGTACACATACCAAAAGAACCTACATGTACATAAGCAAAAAGCTATGTCTTTTAATAAATGTAAATATATATTATAATATTATGACTTGTGACATCACTTGATAACTAAAACTTCTAAATACAAGGAGAACCTATATATTGTAGGACTTGAAAACATGTGATTTTAAGTTATTTTTCTTGGTGACTATAAAGGCAATTATTAACTAGCTGTGTCCAATCAAATATATAGTATCCTTAGTTGTTAAAGTTCAAATTTTAGCCTCTACTTTCATGAAATGTGCCATAAAATGCCAAGTTTTCTAATAAGATTTAATCTATGAATTATGCCTCTGACCCTTTCATTATTCAGAAAACATCAACAATAAAATTAGTTATAAATTCATCTTGCTCCTAAACTATGCAAAAATACTGGATATTATTAATTAGTGAGCTATTTTCTGTTTGTGTTTAAAAAAAAATCTTACCAACAGAGTGAAAAGAAGTGAACTAAATAATGTGTCCACCATCCTTAGCATATGCTTACAGCTATCCAATACTTGTTCTATGGATCTTACCTACCCCAATTCCTCAGCAGTAGTCTACTACATTTTACTGCTCTCATTTTTCATTACTGATCACATTGGATCCCTGTCCTGGGAAATAATAGCTAAAACAAAATGGTTTAAAAAAAAAATTCAACTTGCTGTGCCCAAAGTATGGCTTGAATGATTCTACTGTTATAACTTAAAGATAATCCTCTCCTGGTGGCTAGGTGGCACAGTGAATAGAGCACATCCCTGGAGTCAGGAGGACCTGAGTTCAAATCTGCCCTCAAACACTTAACATAAAAACTAGCCATATGACCTTGGGCAAGTCACAACCCCAATTGTCCTCCAAAAAAAAGATAATCCTCTATTACTCTAGATTATACACCAAATTATATCCATCTCTTCCTTTGAAACCTGATTAAAATCTCAACTTTTCTTTGAATCTTAACCCCACCTAATTTTGATCACTCTACTTACACCTATCTTCAGCATTTATGGACTTAATTCTTTGCAGCTATATTGGTTTATTTTTGTTTTGTTCTTAGAGTCTCAGCTCCTTGAAAGACAAAATTTAACTTTTTTCTATCTTCTCAAGCACCTACCACAGTACTAAAACAAACAAAAAATAAAACCTCTTTGATCTTCTGTATAAATTTTTTTAATCCTCTTTTTTTTTGGGGGGGGGAGGCAGGGCAATTGGGGTTAAGTGACCTGCCCAAGGTCACACAGGTAGTAAGTGTTAAGTATCTGAGGTCATATTTGAATTCAGGTCCTCCTGACTCTAGGACTGGTGCTTTACTCACTGCGCCACCCAAATGCTCCTATCTTTTGTATAACTTGTTGGATCATACACTATTGTCGATTAAGGATAATATTTTTATTTCTTTTTGATCTCCCAAAATGCTTCCACATGATAGGTGACCAATCTGTTTAATGTGAAATGTCAATGTAGAGAAAAGATCGATTTGAGTTTAGCTCCAGAAGAGGAGTATGACAATCATCACCAGGTCTACCTGTACCACTTCCTTCCAGTCTTGCTACGTGAAGCTCTAAGGTAATCTGTAAGAATCTAAACTCGTTTCCAGGGCATGATGGGAGTTGAAAGGAACTTACATATCTGAACCCAAATATCAGGCTTCTCTGAGGGATTTGCCATTGGGAGGAAGCAAAAAGATGAAAAGGAAAGATTTGACTTGAGAGACTTTCCTTGGCTCTTTCTTTTACTTATATCTTTATCATCTATCCATTTATCTATATGACATTAGTTGTGGAGATGACTCACCAAAAGAAAAGCATAAACAGGAAAAGACCTAAAGCACTGAGCTGTCTTCCATAGAAAAGGTCCTATGGCCTCTGCAGTTCAGTAGAGAACTAGCTGATGACAACAGCCAGACAATAGCAGAGAACAAGCACATTCCTAGAACTAGAACTAGCAGCCCTGCAAGATAATAAGAAGAGGCAACTTTGGAGGCAGAGAAGTGGTTGAGTTGGCATGCAGCTGTAGGAGTAAAGGATCTGAGTTATTTACGTTCCCTGGTCCACAAGTGGTGAGGAAGAGTGGGCTCTGGTATGGAGTACAGAGAAGGAAGCATGTGGAATTTTCCTTGTTATTTATTTTGCTCTTCTGTTTTACAAAATGTATTTACTTTGAGTTTATGTGTCCTCTGCTTGTTCTGTTTTGTTTTTTAAGATGCACCAGGTTGGGGCTCATGCAAAATGATTTTTAATAGATACTAAACTTCAATAAAATTTTTGGGGTCCCAGGCAAGATCAATATAGTAATCTATCTATGCAAAGAAAGGGGAACAATGACACAAATAAACTGAAGACAGTAGGTATTTCAAAAGGAAAATATTCTTGGTTTGGGTACGCATGATTCCAATGACTTAAATGATACTACATTATGAATTTTCAATGTGGGAGAACTTAGGAAGCTTCATTTTTTTTAAATGACTCATCTAAACATTCCTGATTTCCCATTTCCTCCTGAGAATAAACAGCATCACCTTCAGACTCTCCAAGAAAGTATTATTTTAGTCCTGGCTCTGTCAAAGCAAGTAGACAAATAATCTAATATCTCTAGAGTTCAGTTATTTCCTATAAAATGAAGGACTAGAATAAATGATCTTTAAAGTTCTTTTCATCTCTGACATTTTTGGTTTCTCAGCTTCTGACCTGTCTTTCTTGACTTAATGCTGTAAATAGCAATTATAAATAAAAGGTATCAATTTAAATTTAAAAATTCATTTTTAATATAAAGGAACTACTGTCATTTGCGGGATTATATTTAGTAATAAATCTTGTATAATATTACTGTTTACACAGAGATACTTTTTTTGGAATCTTCGAGACTACTTTGTTCTACTTAGTCAAGTGTTTTTTAAATTATGCATATTTCAGTAGTTTTATAGACCTTTGATTTCATTTGTTATCTATTTTTACAGACTGCAACCTATTTATGATTTATCTTAGATGATTAATTCTTATATTCTTCCATAGGCTGGATCAGTGATTTCTATAGATATTTCTGTATTGATTTTACTCTAGATATTTTCTACATCTTGAGATTGTCAATGGGGTGCTTGGCCTGACCATCTAATATGTCTCCCTTATAGCACTTGAAAGGTCTACCTCCTTTTCCAATTATATATATACATATATATATATATGTGTGTGTGTATTTCCTTACACCAATTCTTGATTATAGGTCATAATTACATAATAGAGCTTATTTATACTTATAATGTTTCTTCTTTTTTATTTGAATTGACAATGACTTTAGTTTCTCAGATATTGTGTTATTCTGACATTTACAAACAGAAAGAATCACTGGAAGAACACTTGTATTGGAAAAATGGTATTTGCATTGGGGAAAAGTTCAAAATCATTAAAATACTGCTTAATTTTCCCAAATGTGATCCCTTCTGTCTTTCTCTGATTCATTCCTGGGGCTACCTTACAGTTCACCTGTAGTGCCTTTCCCAGATATATGTTCTGATGTGCTCAACCAAAAGATGGACTACCCAACCTCCTGTCATAGTTCAAGGAAACTAGATGGCATGGTGGATAGAAGGCTGGGATTGGAATAGGAAGATTTAAATTCAAATCCAGTCTTAAACACTTAGTAGCCATGGAACCCTGGGCAAGTCAATCTCTCTGTCTAAGTTTTCTCAAATGTAAGATGGGAATAACAACATTTACTTCCCAGAGTTAGTGGGAGGATATAAGTAGAAATATTTATAAAGCTCTTTGCAAACCATAAAAGGCTATATAAATCCTAGCTATCATTTTTAATCTGCAAAATAAGCATTGTTTATTTATTTAATTTGTTTCCTTTGGTTGGCTAAGTCCAAGTTATTTAAATAATTATGGGTTTTATTGAGGAGACCTTATAATGTTCTGAAGCTTAATAAAACTAATATAACATCATAAACAGAAGTATCTAGAGAACCTCTTCATTTATAGGAAATCCTTCTAGACTTTTGGACTCTAGACTTTGTGTGTGTGTGAAATACTCTATGATAGTGATAAATACTTTTGGTACATATATGTTCCCTGACTCATTTATATATATTGA
Organism: Petaurus breviceps papuanus; assembly: GCF_028583685.1. Classification (NCBI taxonomy): domain Eukaryota; kingdom Metazoa; phylum Chordata; class Mammalia; order Diprotodontia; family Petauridae; genus Petaurus; species Petaurus breviceps. Next base: position 53,581,532 of record NW_027187391.1, read on the forward strand.
CATAAATAATGAGAGGTCCACTGAGCTTAGTTATTCCTCATTTACCTTTTCAATGAATCTTGTATGATCTTAATGTGTACATGAGAGACTCCCTGACAGAGGACATACTTTAGGGCTTTACTTTTTTTTTTTTTTGCCAAGACAATTTTTTTTCCTGTTTTTAATTTTTTTTTATTATGAACTTAACAATATAAACAAGTATGAGTTTTTCCCAGAAAAAGAGGATTGCATATTAAGCTATGAATATCCACTAGGTAGTTTAGTGGCTTGCTTTTTTTTTCATATTTCAAATTAAACATGGTAATTCCCATGCTGCTCTGCTTTGTTCCATTCTGAACTTCCTTCTAATGTCTTCTATGTATTTTCAAAAATTTATTTATATTTTGGTTACATTTTGAGTTCTAAGTTGTCCTCCTCCCTCCCTTTCAACCCTACATTAGAGAAGGGGGGTGTGTGTGCATGTGCGTGTGTGTGTGTGTAATCATACAATACATACTTCCATATATCAGATCAGTTCTTTCTGTGGATGTGAACAGCATTTTTCTTCATAGATCCTTTGCAGTTGACTTGAATGATCATATTACCCAGAATAGCTTAATCATTCACAGTTACTATTTGAACAATAGTGCTATTACTATATAAAATGCTCTCTTGGTTTTGCTTATTTTTACTTTGCGTTATTTCATGTAAGTCTTCCCAGTTTTTTTCTAAAGCCAACCTGCTTATCATTTTTTTTTACCATACAATAGTATTCAATCATAATAATATACTACAACTTATTCAGTTATTCCCCAATTGATGGGCATCCCTTTACTTTCTAGTTCTTTACTACCAGAAAGAAAGCTGCTATAAATCTTTTCCTTTCTCCCTGATCACCATAGGAAACAGAACTAATAGTGGTAATGCTGGGTCAAAAGTTATATACAGTTTTAGAGCTCTTTGGGGCACAATTCCAAGTTGTTCTTCAAAATGGTTAGACCAGTTCACAATTCTAACACTGTATTGGTATCCCAATTTTCTTCACATACCCTCTAATATTTGTCATTTCTCCCTTTTATAATTTTTCACCAATCTGTGAGGTGTGAGATGGTACCTCAGGGTTGTTTTAATTTGTATTTCTCTAATCAATATTGATTTAGTGCATTTTTATATGAATATATATATATATATATATATATATATAGCTTTGATTTCTTCTTCCAAAACTACCTGTTCATATCCTTTGAAATTTATCAACTGAACAATGACTAATATTCTTATAAATTTAACTTAGTTATATGTATATTTGAGAGATGAAGCCTTTATCCAAGAAACTGGTCATGAAAAATTTTCCCAATTTTATGCTTTTCTTCTAATCTCGGCTACATTGGTTGTATTTGTATAAAACCTCTTTAATGTAATATAATCAAAGTTATTCATTTTCTATCCCACAATCTCTTGTTTATTCAGAAATTCATTTACTCATAAATCTGATAGCTAACATGTTCCATGCTCTTCTAATTTACTTATAATATCTCCCTTTATATCTAGGTCATATATCCATTTTGACCATATCTTGGCAAGTGGTATACGAAACTGATCTATACCTAGTTTCTGATGAACTGCTTTCTAGTTTCCCAGAAATTTTTACCAGATTGTTCTTATACCAATAGTTTAGATTTTTGTGCTTATCAAACATGAGGTTACTATATTAATTTACTACTGTGAATTATATACCTACTCTGCTCCATAGATCCACCATTCTATTTCTTAACTAGTATCAGATGGTTTTGATAATTGCTGTCTTATAATACAGTTATAGATCTGATACTGCTAGACTGCCTTCTTTTACATTTGTCATTAATTCCTTTTATATTATTGACCTTTTGCTGTTCTAAATGAGTTTCATTATTATTTTTCTAGTTCAATAAAATAGTTTAATAGTTTAATTGGTAGAATCATCATTTTTATTATATTGACTCGGCCTACCCATGAACAATTAGTATTTCTCCAATTATTTGAATCTGACTTTATTTGTATAAGATGCTTTATAATTATACTAATATAGTTGCTGGGTTATCTTGGCAGATATATTCCCAGGTATTTTACATGGTCTATATTTATTTTAGATGAAATATCTCTTACTATCTCTTCTTGCAAAGTTTTGTTGGTGATATATGAAAATGCTAATGATTTATGCAAGTTTATTTTATATTTTACATCCTGCTACTTTGCTAAAATTATTACTTCAACTAAATTTTTAGTTGACTCTCTAGTATTGTCCAAGTATATAATCATATCATCAGCAAAAAGAGAGTTAATTACCTCATTGACCATCTAACTCATTCAAATTTCTTTTCTTCTATTATTGCTATTGTTAGCATTTCTAATACAATGTTGGATAATATTGGTGATAATAGGTATCCTTGTTTCACTCCTGATCTTATTGGAAAGACTTCTAGTTTATCCTTTTTATAGATAATGCTTACTTTTTCCCATAATCAGTGATACACACAGTACAATCTTTTGTTTTTCATATCTTTCCATTGATTGTGTTTAGATGTAGTCTACTGGAAAAAATATTTGTCTATTCCCTTCTCATATTTTCATAAAATTACTCTTGATATTCATATAAATCATCTTCATAATGAGCATGAGAATACAGGCATATTGATCAGTAATTGGTGATGTCCCTTCAATTGCCTTTATTTTAAATAAAGTATCTTTTATTTTTTCTAATTGTTTGGTACCTTTCATCTTTTCAGACATCTCAAGAAACAATCCCTCAAAACCATCAAAATTATGTCACCGTCCAGCATGAATTTCATGTGTGTGTTTGTGTGTGTGTCTGATACAATAGCATTTCTGATTTTTATCTGCTACAGATAAAAAGCAGGGCTTTATACTTCAGATGTGCTAGTTCCACTGTCATCAGTCATAAAAATAAATTATTATAGAACTGCTGGCAAAGCTGTTCCATTTTGTGTCTGTTTGTTTTCCTCCTACCAGTTCATCTGTAATCTTGGAATGATTGGGCTTAATTGAATTTCACACTAAATTTTCTGCATTTTGCATTCCACTTTGTTGTTTTGTGAAGCAATGCTGTTCATATTTTTCTATCCTACTTGTCATGACATTATATAGACAAAGGAAATTGTATTCTAAATCATTGTTGCCCTTGACTGCCATGGCTCCCTGAAAGGCAAACAAATCAAATGTTTGCTGGCTCAGGTGGTTTGTGGGCTCCCTTTGGCCTTCTTGTTATTGTGATTGCTTTATTTCAGTTAAATTTCTATATGAAATTATTTTCCCTATTATCCATTTCTCTCTTTTTTTTTTTCGCATCAAAATCTTGTTTGAATAGGTTAACATTGTAGCTACTGTAATTACCTGAAGTGTCTCCTCATCTTTTTCCTTCTAATTTGTTTTTGAATCATTTGTTTCTAGTACAGTACATGGTACCTAAAAAGTGCTTCACAGATGTTTGTTAGATTAAATTGAACGGAACTGGATAGAACTGAACTGAATTTTGGTACAGAAATAATTGAAATGAGATTCATCTGTATATCAGAAAAGGCCCTACCCTAGTGGTCCTCTTGGCTATTTCCTTATAGAAAGTGGGGTGAAGGATCTGGAATAAGTAGCCAGATGAACCTGTGGAATGTAAACAGATAGGATAAGGATTATGGGCTAAGCCTGTCGACTGAGATATTTATTGCCTATGAAATCAGCCCTGGTACACAGGGAGTTATAGCAATCATAGTGAGGTAAGAAATGATCACTATAATTTATCTTCTTTTTCTCTTCTTTTCCCTTGCCTATTGCTCCTGTCATAATGCTAGTTGTGCTGAAATGTCACTATGGGAGTGTGAAAAGTGGGTTTGGGTTGCAGAAAGATGGTCTAGTGATTAAGGGAAGAGAATGGAGACGGGAAAGTACTGAGAGGCAGTCAAGAAAGAATTCCCAAAACTAACCAATAGGGTATTATTCCTAGATGGCTATTAAGATATAAGCAGCTATGGGTAAACGTAAGCCAGAGACTACTTACACAAACATGATATATGCATACATACATGCATACATATGTTCACATTATTATTTTAACACAATCAAGAAATACCTTCTTGAAATTATTTTCCTTTTTGAAATTATTTATATGGAAGTAAATTACTTCTAATGTGGTATGAAACCAAATAAACTTAGAAAAATAAAAACATACTTGTACCCACAATACCATGGTACAGCAGGGGAAAAAAATAAAAAACAAACCACTTGCTTTGGAGTCTGAAGACCTGGGTTCAAACCCCAATGATGAATCTCACATTCTCTGTGATAATGGGCAAGGTACTTTACCTTCCTTGGCCTCATTTTCCTCATCTGTATAATGAGCGTATTGGGCCTTTTCAAATTCTATGATCCTACAAAATGCTACTGAACTTAAAAAAATCTATTAAACTTCTAGGGATAATTTGCAAAATTAATATTGAGGAAACTTTAACTTATTCATTACAAGGCTAGCCACTGATAAGACCAAAACTAAAAGATAAAGTAGACTGTAATTAAATTTAATTCTGCTTTCTGAAAAATTACTTTTCTTCAGATATATGATAAAATCATTTCAAGTTATAGGATAAAGCGATTAAATCTATCATTGATATAAGAAAAAAATATCTTGGGACAGCTAGGTGGTGCCGTGAATAGAGCACTGGTCCTGGAGTCAGGAGGACCTGAGTTCAAATCCGCCCTCAGACACTTAACACAAAAACTAGCCTTGTGACCTTGGGCAAGTCACTATTTTTTTTTTTAGAGTCAAGTTTCTTTTTTTTTTTTTTTTTAACTTTTTGGTCTTTATTAATTTGTTTGTTTACTTTTAGTTTACCAGATTCAGATCCACAATTCCTTGAGTTTCAAATTTTCTCTCCCTGCCTCCCCTGCCCCCCCCCCCCTTACGACATTGGGCAAGTCACTTAAAACCAAATCCCCCGCCTTCTCCCCCCCCAAAAAGCAAAAAAAAAAAAAAAACTTCAATTTTTTAGTATTGCAAGAAAAATTAATTACTTATCAATTGCAAGGAGGTGGCTATTACCTGGTCTTATCAGAGATGTTATATTCCATTCTCTTATAATTATCAAACAACTTGCAAATGCTACTGTTTCACCTTTATGGATGTTTTTCTTTTTTCTTTTCTTTTTTTGTTTTTGGAAGGGGTGAAGGCAGGGCAATTGATGTTAAGTGAATTGCCCAAAGTCACATGGCTAGTAAGTGTGTCAAGTGACTGAAGCCAAATTTGAACTCAGGTCCTTCTGATTCCAGAGCCAGTGCTCTATTCGCTGCATCACCTAGCTGCCCCTATGGATGTTTTTCTTTTGAGAATAATGTGGTTATGATACAGATATCTCAAGGTCATACACAATTCTGTCTGTGTACCTTTATCATAGGCAGTCACCAAACACCAAACCAAAATTCTCTCTCAATATCCTGTAAATGTTCACCCAATATGAAAATTAACAAGCAATAACAATTTAATTCTCCACAATTATAAAATCATTACAAAACACTCAAATATTGAATCTTCATCAATCAACAAATGCTCATTAAGCACTTTATGTGTGTCAGATGCTGTACTTCATTTTACTGAAGGAGAAATGGAAAACTTAAGAGTGCATTTGGGTTGATATCAGTGGGTATTATGAGCCTTTTGATTGGTCCCTTGCATCCATTCTCTCCCCACTCTAGTCCATTCTCCACCAAGCAGTCAAAGTGATATTCCTAAAGCACAGGTCTGACCATGTCATTTCCCCTATTCAGTGAACTCCAATGACTCTCTATTACCTCCAAGATCAAATATGAAATGTTTTATTTGACTTTCAAAACTGTTCACAACTATTCTACCTTTCCCTTCCAGGTACTAAATGATCCATGGATAGATGTACCTCTGTGCCTTTTCATTGACTCTTGCGGGTAGCTGAGAAAACTAAAGCAACCCCATTTTGCCTGTAGCTCTCCAATCTTGTCTCTGACTCTGTATTGCAGCCCCCACTCTGTATTGGACCTTTCTGCTGAAACAGCAAGGGTAGTTCTATTTATTAGGGTAGGGTTAGAAGAGATAGCTACCCTGAAGAATCTTTCCTGTTACTAGCCCCAGCAATAGGCTTTGTCCAATCCAAAGGTACCCCATATCCAATTCACCTCTTGCCTAAATTGAACCCAAATGAGCTTTGTCCTTTTGTTCCTTCTGGAAGTTTCTGCACCTGTGAGTGGGGGTCCCTTGCTGTCAAACTCAATAAACTCTTGACAATTGTATGTAGCAATATAACCAAAGTGACTATTTTTTAAAGGTCTTCCATCTTGTCCTTGGTACACTGGTTCACTGGTACACTGTTCTAATACTTGGAATGCTCTCCCTCTGCACCTCTTGGTTCTCTCACTTCATTCAAGACTCAGTTCAAATCCAAAGCTTTTATAGGTCTCCCTACCCCACCCCCCTTCCCCCAAAGACATTCCTCTGGGACTACCTCCCGTTTACACAGTATATATCTTGAATATAGCACTGATGAAGAATGCATGGCCCTTGCCCTTTTTGCCAAATGAATTTGGGTGCCTACTTCTTGAGAGGGGAGATGAAGAGATTCAAATAGACTGGTCAATGAGAAACCCATTATCTCAAGTACCACTTAAAGTCACTTTAGGAGAAATTGAGATTTGAGGAGGCTGGTATATGAAATATCAAAGCTAACTGTGCCCCTCTGTCCCTGGGCTAAACAATGGAATAATGATGTGCCTAGATATCCTTGAAACTCTGAACTATCCCTGCTCATTTGCACATATGTCCTGAATTACCACATCTCCCTGCCCACAGTAGGTTTTCCCCCTATAAGAACCCCTAGCTTCTCTTGGCTAGTGGGCATCTCCCTGAAGCAGCTGTCTCCCTTGGTGGTGGCTGGGGGGGAATCTCCCATGGAGGAGGCTGCCTCCTCAAGGAGGTCTGTTTCCCTTGGGGGACTGTCTCTATTAAAGAACTGATGTCTCCATTAAGGATAGGCTGTCTCCCTTAAAGAGTTGCACCCCCCCTTAAGCTGCCATCTCCTTTTCCATATAAGCTTTAGCATCACCCCCATTAAGTTGCAAGTTTCCTAAGGAACTTTGCCCACTTCATTGGCATCACAATGACCTTTGCCACTTGACTGGGGATGGTTTGAGTGGGTGAATTCATTATAGGCAACACCAGCCTGTACCCTGACATTTTAGGGTTCCCAGCACCCCTAAACCTCATCAACATAGTTGCTTTCCTGTTGGAATGTAAGCTCCTTCAGGACAGGAACTGTTTATGCCTTACTTTGTATCTTTGTCACTTAGCACTGTGCCTGGCATGTATAGTAATCACCTAACAAATGCTTGCCTGATTCCTTGTTTGGTTAGAATTATGACAATTGTGTATTGCTCCAAGATTGAAATCCACGTCTAATCTGCTAATGCCTAATGATAAACCCTCTTCCCCCAAAACACAGAAGCATACAAACAGATTAATACATGGTGAGAAAACTCTATGCTTTTTTGTCTTACCACAGATCATAGCAGAAAAACAGAAAATTCTTTTAACATTCTATTTATATTTATGCAAATGTACTTCTTGATAAGATGTTGGTGAAAACAAAACATTAGTGTGCTAATAGTTGTTAAAAGGCAGCATTTTTGTTTGCCAAATCCCTGAGAATCAAAAATCTTATTTGCTAACATCTTGTCTTTGAAAGATTTTAAACCTCTAGATTAGTAAATATTGTCAGAACCAGTGTTTACAAGTATCTTAATTCTTTCTGCAAAATCAATCCTGCAAAGTGAATAGTGTCTTTTTGCTAGTCTGACCAGAGTCCTTTTTCACTTTTCAAACCCTGTCCTTGCAGGAACTTTAGGATATTATCTCTAAATATCTTTGAAGTCAGGAGAAAAGCCTTAAATTTTTGCAACTACCTATGTAATTATGTCAAAATGCTAGGCTGGACAAATCAAAAGCTGGAATTAAGATCTCTGGGAGAAATAACAATCTCAGCTATGTGATTGTAGATGATACCACTCTGATGACAGAAAGTGAAGAATTAAGAAGCTTCTTGGTAAAGGTGAAAGAGGAGAGTATAAAAGCTGACTTGTAGTTTAACATCAAACAAACAAACTAAAATTATGGCAACTTGTCCCTTCACTTCCTGGCAAATAGAGGGAGAAGAAATGAAAGCAGTGTCATTTTTATTCTTGGGCTCAAAGATCATTGCAGATGACAACTGCAGTCATGAAATTAAAAGATGCTTATTCCTTGGAAGGAAAGCTATGGCAAATCAGGACAGCATACTAAAAAGCAGAAACATCACTTCTCTTGTTTCTCTAAATCTCTGTGCCTTATTTAGCTTGAGATCTTTGCAGCTTGGTTCATGGAGTCCAGCTTTGCCCATTGTGCAGTATATACTGATCTAGGTGATAAACCAGTTAACTCTGTCAAAAGCATTCTCAATATCACATTTGACAAAAAGTTTTGTACTTTTCACATAACTCGTTAACGGCACTTCTTTTTTCTTTTTGGAGGGCAATTGGGGTTAAATAACTTGCCCAAAAATCACACGGCTAGTAAATGTGTCAAGTGTCTGAGGCCGAATTTGAACTCAGGTCCTCCTGATTCCAGGGCCAGTGCTCTATTAACTGTATCACCTAGCAGCCCCTTAAAGTTTTCTTTCTTTCTCTCTTTTTTTTTGGAGGGCAATTGGGGTTAAGTGACTTGCCCAAGGTCACACAGCTAGTTTTTGTTTTAAGTGTCTGAGGTGGGATTTGAACTCAGGATCTCCTGATTCCAGGGCTGGTGCTCTATTCACTGCACCACCTAGGTGCCCCTAACAGCACATTTATAAAAAAATAAATTAAGAAATACATAACAAAGGTCTGTGGTAGTCAAAGTTATGGTTTTTCCAGTAGCAAAGTGTGACTCTGAGTGTTGAACTATAGGTAAAGTTGAGTGCCACAGAATCACCACTTCTTTGAATTGTGGTGCTGGAAAAGACATTTGAGAGTCCTTGGACAGCAAGGAGATCAAATTAGTCAGTACTTAAATAAATTAATTTTGGCTATTTAGTAGAAGGTCAAATACTGAAGTTGAAGCTTAATGAGAAGACAGGACTCATTGGAAAAGACCCAGATGGTGGGAAAGAAGGAAGGCAAAAGGAGAAGGGTATAGTAGAGGATGAGATAGATATAGTGTGACGGAAACAATGAACATGAACTTTGACAGACTCCCACAAATAGCGCAGGATAGAAGGGCTTGCCATGCCGTGGTTGATCGGGTAACAACCAAATGACAAAGCAACAACAAAATATAATTATGTTAGATAAATATTTCTGTCTTTTAAAAAAATTTGTGTTACGGAGAAAGATAACTGAACTTGTAGTCATAGAACCTGAATCTGAATCCTTGCTCTGCTAATTAGCACCTGTGTTACCTAGGGCAAATCTTAAGCCTCTATTTCTTCATCTCTAAAAAGAGGGGATTGCCTGAGATGTCCCTAAGATCCATTCCAATTCTATACCTATGATTCCATGACCTGTGATGTCACTGGCCTAGGGGATTCCCGGTGAGCAAGCTTCATCTCCCAGTGTTGTTATTATTCAGTCCTTTCAGTCAAGTCCGACTCTCTGTGACCACATTTGTAGTTTTCTTGGCAAAAATACTAGAGTGGTTTGTCAGATATTCCTGACTCCAGAGCACAAACTTTATCCCCTGTGTCACCTAGCTGTCCCCATCTACCTGTACCCAAGGGTAACTAATATACAATTTAGAATCTTAGTTGCTGGGGCCATTAAAAGGTTAAATGACCTGTCTGGGGCAACACAGAAAGTATGTGTCAGAAGTGCATCCGTCAGCCAATAAACATTTATTAAATCTATGTTCTAGGCACTGAGCTAACTGCTAGGGATACAAAGAAAAATATTTTTTTTTTTACAAAGACAATGTTTAAAAAGCTGATAGTTTAATGGTCTTGAACTAGGTCTTCCTAATTCTGAGACCAGCTCTTATCATAACGCATATGTTTATATTACCCTTTACCTCAAAGAAGCAGTGGGGCTATTAGCTTAAGTCAGAAAGACCAGGAATCAAGTCTTCTCTCAGACTCTAACTAACTGCTTGGCCCAGCAAAAGCCACAACATTACCTGCACCTCTGGCAATTCCCCACATCAGACAGGTGGTGATTTTGAGTAGATGCATTCTCAAACAGAGATTCCTTTCCCTTTTGTCTTACCATCTTTTCCAACATACAACTATTTACCTCAAATCATAGTGTTTTGTTGCTGCTTCCTGGAGCCATTATTTCTCTTTCCTTTAGGTTCTGTTTATGTTTTGCAGATTAGATTCCAATATTCTCTCCTAGTTTTGCCTCAGTGTCTTTTCCTTTCCCTTGCCCCATTCACTATAGATTCACTATAACAGGGACTAGAACAAAGAAGGCAGAAGAATCACTTAAAAGGTCTTAGACTCACTCTTTTTTTCCCCCTAGGCTTTGTTCTGCAAAACGATAGGTACAATAGTCTTATGGAAACTCATTCAGAAAACCCATTCCCTAGGCAGTTAACTTCTATTGAAATTTCCAGTGAGTTGTAAAAGCCTTGGCTTTGCTATTGTTTCTTTAGCCTGGAAAAGCTTTGGGAGTAGGGCCATGACTCTGGGAGTGGAGAAATCTCCAGTCCCCTGCTAAGCAATTCTCTGAGAAAAGTAATTCTCTAAGAAACCTCACTTCCCTAGGGTGCATTTATTTGCAAACTTACTAACTACTATTTGGTTTGCTGGCTGATCCCCTCTAGAGAAAAGGGATAAATTCCATTCATAAAGCAAAAGTTTTTGAAGTGTTTTTGGAGTAGGAAAGAGAGGAGTGAGGAAGATTCTTTTACTTTTGTCCCAGGGTTATTTACAAGTAATCAGCTTTTTGCTATTGTGACTCCTTTAATCAAAAATAAATAGCTAAGATGAAATGGAATTGAAATTTAATTTTTGTTTTCATTCTCAAAGGGAAGATGATATAACAACATATCATGGCACAGTTTTAAAACAGAAATCATTCCCAAGGGGGAAGATGAGTTCAGAAATTGTGCAGTGGAAAGGACACTGGATTTGGAGCCAGGGTACCCAGGTTCTGCTCACCTCTTTGTCACTTATGTAAGTCAGTCAAGCATTTATTAATCTCTTACTATGTTTGATGTACTGTGCTGAGTTGGAGACACCAAGAAAGGTAAATAGAACAGTTCCTGCACTCAAAGAGCTCACATTTTAGTGGAGAGATAACTTTGAAATAATTATGTACATGAAAGATAAACACAGATTAAACGACAGACTCTAGTGGTTGGGGGAACAAAAAGAGCTTCCTTCAGAATGTGGGATGGCAATGTCAAAGAAGCCAGGAGGCAGAGGAGGTAAGGGGCTGTGTCTTTTATGAGAGATAACTGGTAAGGAGATGGGAGATGGAGAGTCCTATATGAGGAACTGCAAATAGGTCTGTAAATGGATCATAGATTATATGGAGGAAAGAAAGGTATAAAAAGCCTGGGAATGTAAGAAGAGGCCAGGTTATGAAGCACTTTAAATATCAAACTGAAATCATCTTTTTATCCTGGGGGTAATAAGGAGTTACTACTGAAGTTCATTAAGGAGGTGGGGGTGGCAGTGGGGTGTTGATAGTGGTAGTGGTGGTAGTGATATGGTCAGCCTGCTCTTTAGAAAAATTATCTTGGAAGTTGAATGAGAGACAGATTGGAGTGGGCAGACATTTGAGTCAGGGAGACCAGTCAAAAGGTCATCTCTTACTAGACTATCCGGATAACCTGAACTACGGTTTTTGCTTTGTAAGTGGAGAAAAGGCTAAGATGTATTCTACTTTTACAATATGTGAAAACTACAATATTTGGCACCAAAAATATATAGGGCAAGCAAGAATGAGTAGTTGATGCTGACTCAGATATTGCAAGTCTTGGTGAGGAAGTGGATGGTGCTGCCCTCAACAATGAAGATGCCCTGAGGGTTTGGAAGGGGGAAAAGATAAAGAGTTCACTTTTAGAATTTTTGAGTTTCAGATGTGAAAGTTGTAGTAGTTCAAAAGAGAGCAATATATGCAAATCTGGGAATCATCTGCATAGAGGTTATAACTGAACCCATGGGAGCTTGTGAGATATATGTATATATGTATGTGTGCATATATATAGATATCTATGTGTGAGTGTATATGTATCAATATCAAGTGAGATTAGTATAGTACAGGTATTTTTAACACTTTTCATGTATAATGGACCCCTTTGACAATCTGATAAAGCTTACACACCCCTAAATAAATGCATAATTTTTCACGTAATTCTAAAGGAAACCAATTATATTGAAATATAGTTATCAGTACATATATATGTATACATACTCATGGGCTATGGGTAAAATAATTCTTGATGTGGAATAAAAAAAGAAAAGGGTCCAAGACAGAACCTTGGAAGACCCAGTGATTGGGGATATGGTAGAGACGAAGAACCAGCAAAGAAGACTGAGAAGGAAAAGTCAAACAGAACCAAGAGAGAACAATATCACAAAAACCCAGAGAGGAGACGTGATCAATTGTGTTAAAAGGATGGAGAGAGGTTTAAAAAAAAAAGGTTGAAGATTGAGAAAAGGTCATTAGATTTGGCAATTAGGAGATCATTGGTAGCAAGTCACTTAGCCTCTTTGGCTTCAGTTTCCTCTTCTGTAAAATTGATTGGACTAGATGACCCAGAAGTGAATCATGTAGTAAATCCCTTCAGACTCTAAATCTATGAAAGACATCTATTCCAATCTTAAATCTGTGGGACTGTAAATATATCCTAAAAACAAAAGCCACTGCTATTTTCTGTAAAGATATAATATTTAAAATGGTATCCATAATGTCATTGCTCCATGACTAGATGGCAGATGAGATATAGAACTCTCTATCCTCATTGGTCTTCTGTACAAAGCTCTATCTTCACCAACCTTTTTTACTTTAAAAATACTTATAATTTTCTCTGCCACACTAAGCAATTTATTAGGCAGCATGTTTGATGACAGTAATTAAACTGCCATCTTTCCTTGGATGTTCGTATCCCTTGTGGATATGGCATAAACTTCAAACAAAACTACTAAATGAAAAGACTTTGAAAAAGCCAATTTCACAAGTTTTCCCTGAAACTCATTTTTTTCTCTCCCCAGCTGTCAAAATGTTACAGTGGCATGCTTTGTGAGGCCTCTAATTCCATGTGGGAAATAGGCAAATATTAGAAGGGGAGGAGAAATATACTCAATCTTTTGAATTGAAATTTTCCTTTAGAAAAATTCTTAGTGACAGCAGCAATCATGAGGAATTTAAACTGGGAAAAAAGAAGCTGTCCCTATGGCAGATAGTACCTATATTATGGAATATGAGCTGGAGTAGTAATCTAACAGTCTAGTTGTATCTATAAAATGCAGAAACTTCCAGGGGAAACAAAATCAAACTTTCTCTAAGATATCCATATATATATTTTTCTGTGGTGTTGCCAGGTTTTCAACTCTTCATCCAGACAGGTATTGGAGTATTGTATAGATGTGAACTTTTCTTGTGCATCCAAGTATTATTATTTGTTTCTGCTATTCACCTCCTTGGCTTATTTTTAGTGATATTTTTCTGTAATACCTTTCTTTTGCTTTCTTTCTAGCAGTGCCTTTGTTAAAATTCATATCTTATGATCAAAACAACTATAGAATGATAGGAAAGGTAGCCTTTATTTGCAGATAACTGTTGACATTATGAGAATTAGTAATGATAAATCATAAAAATGAACCAATCTTCTTGTTAAAATTGAGAACCGTTCAAACAGCTCCCTTCATTTAAGCATCTTGCCACTGTAACTTCTATTTCTATCTATACCCTCAAAGAAATTAGTAGAAAATAGGTTTGGACTTAGGAAAAATTGGCCAAAGTGTCTTTCCTGATAATTACCATTTAAGGGGTTCTCTTTGAAGAGGCAGATACAATGAAAGTAGGCATCAAATTCAGGATTTTTCATTTTAATACTGTTAATTGAATGCCTATTATGTGCTAACATTTTATTAGGAATAGTCCAGGATACAAAATACATATAATATGGAACCTGTCCTTAACAAACTCCCAATAGAAAAGATAAACATATATGAAATAATTAGAGAACAGTACCAAAAAATTAAGTTAACAAAACATAGGGTATGAACAATAAGAGTTTTGTCAAGGTAACAGAGAGAGGAGAAATCAGTATGGGTTGAGTCAAACTCAACTGAAAAATGACTGAACAAAAAAATGTGTGTGTGTGTGTGTGTGTGTGTGTGTGTGTGTGTGTGTGTGCCAAAAGAGAGGACTATGGTTAGGATAGAGGCAAAGCTCAGGCACAGGGTATAGTTCTTCTACCTTCATCTTCTCTAGAAATAGGCATAATATAACATAGGCCACCAGGCAAAGGACCAGTAATTCTCTGGAGCAACCAAGGAAACCTACATCTTGGGAACACACCTCACATACATGCTCAACCATAACCACACACACACACACACACACACACACACACACACACACACTACAAACACTGAGCCAGTCTGGTTTGATTACAAAAGATAAAAGGATTTAGAGCTCTGACAATGAAATGGAAACTCAGGTCACAGGATATTTTGATATTTTATGTTCTTTTCATTTATTTTAAAACTATGTACTATTATTTTTGGTTTGAATTTATTCCCAGCATTTTGTATATTTTGTAAAGCTTTGGTTTGATTTTAACTCAATTAAAGAAACTAAAAAAGATATGGGGTTAGATGAGGACACACCAAATAATACAATTCTGCTCCAGTCCCTTGTTTAGCAGGAAGTAGAAAAAGAGATATGTTTGCTTTTCTACTGACTTTTAGATGAATTTTCATGATTTAGAATTTAATTTGAGAAGACTTTGATGCTGATAGACATTATTAATAAATAAGCAATTGCTATAATAATATATTACCACCACGAATACAACCACTTTTATGACATATTGCGGACCTATAGGACTAAGCAAGTTACTTTAATTAAAGCTCTACTTCACACTGCAAAAGACCAATAAATTAGCTTACTTGAGCACCTTAAGAACTCATTGTGTTACAGGCAACATGATCTTTCCCAGCAGTTGATTTTGTACCCATATTGTAATCAGATGTAGCCTACTTGTCAAGGAGAGAAGAACATGGCTAGTCAACAATAGAATTCTTATTTCCCATGGTATTACCAGTAGCAGATATTTTGTAGTAGGCATAATGTACTATTACAGAGTTTTCCTAAATTAGATTGTCAGCTAGTTGGTTCCACATCACAGTTACCTCCAAAGAGTCACTGACAAGGAGTTCTGACAATAAAATAAAATTTTTAATTTAGAAATTCATCTTTTTAATTGAATACTTATCTCTTTTCAGATAACATGAAGGAATCTTTTAAAATGAATGTGGGTATATGACATATAGAAAAATTTCCATATAAGCCATGATTTAAGAAGTAGTTGTTCAGTGTGCTCAAATTAAAATACACTGTCTTTTTCTTTTTTAAAGTTTTCTTAAAAATTTTTTAATTTATGGGGAATCAAGGTAGGGATTCACCTGAGTTCTCCCTCAAATCCCTCCAAATACCTTTAACTAATGACTAAA
This sequence comes from Petaurus breviceps papuanus, assembly GCF_028583685.1. NCBI lineage: Eukaryota > Metazoa > Chordata > Mammalia > Diprotodontia > Petauridae > Petaurus > Petaurus breviceps. Next base: position 53,597,212 of record NW_027187391.1, read on the forward strand.
CAAATTCTAGAGCAGCAGAACCCACAAAAAGATAGAATGAAACAATTTCATAGCCAAAGACAATAAGGTCAGCAGGAAAGGTCTGTTGCACCAGGGTGAGAGAGGAACACAGTCTAGCATAGGCCGCACCAGCACACACACCCAGACCCAGCAAACCAGGAACAAGCCCCAGGATGACTGAATCAGTGGCAGTAGTGGTAGTTTTTGGACCTCTTAACCCGGCAAGGGGATTAAACAATGGATCAGAAGGAGATGTACTGACACCTGGGGCAGGACTCTGTTGCATTGCCTATACTTGGATCTGGGTCACAGTCCTGGGTCTTAGTCCCATTGCAAGGAAGAGTACTAACACAGCAGAGTTTACTGCTCCAGGGAAACAGAGACGCTGGTCACACTTTCAGGGTTGAAAAGAGTGCTTGCGGTTGTTCATAAAGGAGTACACAGTCCAGAAGAGTAGTAAACACACCTCTCCCTGGATCACACCACCTGTGAACAGCCAAAAACTTACAGGTCCCCAGAATTACCTCTGAATACAGCTGCCCAAAAAAGCTTGAGACAGTGTTTCCTCCACTTGGGAAGCAAAGTCCCACTTTAGCAAGAAATAGGCTGAAAAATGAACATCAGAAAAATATTCTGACCACAGAAAGGCACTGTGGTGACAAGGAAGATCAAAACACACACTCAGAAGAAGACAAAAAGTCAAAATTCCTGCATCTAAAGCCTCAAAGAAAAAAAATTTAATTTATGGAATAAAACAAGCATTTCCATAATATGCTCTCCTTTTCAATATTTTCTGAGAATTGCTAAGAATATGTTAATGAAATCTATAAATGTTATCTAATTTGTCAGTTCAATTCAGCAAACATTATGTTTACTATGTGTAAGATGCATGAAGGATACATTGCTAAACATAGAAAGGTCTAATATATGTTTTGAGAGTCATTGGTAATATAAGGAGGAAACGTACATAGTATGTGAAAACCAGCTCTCAAACTTGCATCTAAAATGAAAATGATAATACATTTTCTTGCCTAAGTATCATAGTAAAAGAAAGGGATAGGAATAGGCACTGAGTCTGTGATTTTACCCCCAGCTAAGGAAAATCCATCACCTTCTCTGCATCATATAGTTTTAGAGAGTTATCCAGGGCACTGGGCAGTTAAGTAATTTGCTCTGGGTTACTGAGCTAGTATATATCAGAGGAAGGACTTAAACATAGATATTCCTGACTCCAGAGGACACCGCTATGAACAGCTGCTGCTAAGAAAAACAAAACAAATAAGAATAGTGGAGGAGGGGCAGAGTAAGAGAGAAAAAGAGAATGAGAGGGGGGGGGGGGAGGGGGAAAGAGAGAGAGAAAGGGAGAGAGAGAGAGAGAGAGAGAGAGAGAGAGAGAGAGAGCATAGTTACCCATCAGTTACTCATTCTCCCTAATTCTGTCCTGCCCTTTTCCAACTCTGTTCCTTTGTCCATGCTTTCTCCTATCCCTGGAATGGACACACCAGGTCCACCCTATTTCCACCAATTAACATCTTTTCTCCCTTCAAGCTCTAATTCATATGTTCCTACCTCCACAAAATGTTCTTTGAGTCCCACATTTAATAGTGGTTCTTCCCAATTGCTCAGATCTTAAATATGCATTTAATATTTTTATATGAATTTTAGATATTTGTGTACATGTCATACCACCTTCTTCTACTGTAAATTCTTTAAGGACAGAGTCACAGAGAGGAAGGATATTGTAGTGGATAGAGTGTTGAATTTGACCCTGGGACACCTGGGTTCAAATCCTGCCTCCGATACTTTGGATAAGTCACTTAACCTCTAAGAGCCAAGGTCTTGATTTCCCCATCTGCTAAAATGGAGATAAAAGTACTTGCACTAACAGTCTCATGGAGTTGTTTTCAGAAAAGTATTTAATTTCTATATGAATGTCACTTATTTTCATCTTTATATTCTCTATACCTAGAACAGTGGTGCTGCACAAAATAGACTCAATATATATTTTCTGAACTTGAATCCCATTTGTCTGAGATGAAAAAAAAATATTCTGGGCCAATTAAAAAAACAACAACAACCTGGAGACAATCTTCCTTCTGTTACTTGCATAAATCCTTGGGAGAATAATGAACTAGTGAGATTTTAGGACATTTGCCCAAGAATATTCTGTTGTACAGATGCTACAAATGTTAATATCAATGACCAACACCTTCTCTTGAAAAGTAAAAGTGTCACATAATAGCTAAGGATGTTAAAACAAGTGTTGCTTGACCATGGAGACTTTTTTTTTTTTACTTTTTGTGACCCTAATGATTACTGCCACCTGTCTAGTAACACTAGGATTTATGGGAATCCCCGTCTGCTATACTAGTAACCCCTCATGATTATTTGTTTACTATAGTATCTGGCACCTCTGTTAGGTTTGAAGTTTGATATACATAAAATCTGCACATTTGCAGTAGGGGAAATTATGTTAAATATAGTCATTTTAGGTATGTCTTCACATTAGCTATTGAATTACATTAAAATGACATGTCTTTTCATGACCATTCTTATATGCTGTGATCCTTGATTGTTATGGAAGGAATGAGAAGAACCTTTGATCACAAAATCACAGAATTACAGAGTTGGAAGGGACCTCAGCAGTCATCTACCCTAAGCTACATTTAAAAAAAATTTCATTTCAATATATCTAACATATGGTCATCTATACTTTCTCTGCTTTAGGAATTGACTGCCTCCAAAATCCATTCCACTTTTTGATAAGTCATGACTACAAAATAGGCAGTAAACAAGCATCTATTAAATACTTAGTACCTGCCAGGAACTTAAGTACTTAGGGATACATATATTGTGCTAGTGATACATATATTGATATATTGTATAAGCAAAGAGAAAGATATAGTTCCTTTCCTTAAGGAATTTACATTCTAATGGAGGAAGATAACATATAAAAGGGAGTGAAAAGGCAAAACTGGGGTAGATGAAAGAGAGAGAGACAGAGAGACAGAGAGAGAGAGAGAGAGAGAGAGAGAGAGAGAGAGAGAGAGAGAGAATTTGGCTTTCTCAGGGGCATAATGATGAAGTTTAGAGAGTAAGAAGCCTATGGATGACCTGGTTCCATTTCCAAAATGGAGGTCCCACAAGAAGAATCTCACCAATGAGGGAAGGGGGACAGCATACTGGACAGATGATCTTCTGGGAGAGAAGGGAGGTTTTCCTGATGTCAAGCTAAATTTTCCTCTTTATAATTCTTATCCATTACTCTTATTTCTGTCCTCTAAGGCCTAAAAGTCTTGTACCTGTTCCAATAATGTTTCCAATACCTGTTGAAGTGGAATAATTTAAGATAAATGGTATCCTTCCCTTCCTCTTTGCCCCCCTTCAATATTATCTTCTCTAATTTGAGTATTCCTACATCCTTCAACTAATCTTCAAATGATATGGACTATTCTGACTGCCCTCCCATGGATGCTCCTTAGCATATCCCTAAACTATGGTGACTAGAGCTAGACATAGGTACAAGCTGGAACAGGGAAACAGAGAACACTCAGAAAGCACTTATTTCAAATTTCTTTAGCTAATCAATGACTAGGGGAAAATTCCATTAGGAAAACCTCATAACTTGCAGTGGAAGATAATGAAATGAGAACTTCATATTTTATTAATTTATTTGTTTTATGGATCTGAGCTTTGATTTCATTGGTATAGATTACTGTGGGTGAGAAGAGTCCTACCCACATTCTATCACAATTCTACAACTTAATTTAACAAGATATCTAGGTAGATAATTCATGGTATAATGGGAATATTCAAACTTTGAATCAAGAAGACATAGATCCTAAAACAGGAAAATGATAAATATTGGAGAAGATGTGGAAAAATTGGAACATTAATGCACTGTTGGTGGAGTTGTGAATTGATCCAACCATTCTGGAGAGCAATTTGGAACTATACCCAAAGGGCTATAAAACCATGCATACCCTTTGATCCAACAACACCACTTCTAGGTCTACATCCCAAAGAGATCATAAAAATGATCAAAGAACCCACATGTACAAAAATATTTATAGCAGCTCTTTTGTGGTAGCCAAGAATTGGAAATTGAGGGGATTTCCATAACTTGGGAAATGGCTGAACAAGTTGTGGTATATGAATATAATGGAATACTATTGTGCTATAAGAAATGATGAGCAGATGGACTTCAGAAAAACCTGGAAAAACTTATATGAACTGATTGCAGAGTGAAATGAGCAGAGCCAGCAGAACATTGTACACAGTAAAAGCAACACTGTGATGACTGACTTTGGAAGACTTAGCTCTTCTTAGCAGTGCAAGGATCTAAGACAACTCCAAAAGACTAAAAATGGAAAATGCTATCTACATCTAAAGAAAGAACTTGGGAGTCTAAATGCAGATGGAAGTATCTATTTATTCTCCTTTTCTTTTGCTGTGTTGTTTCATTTCTTCTTTCTTGTGCTTCCTCCCATTAGTTCTAATTCTCCTTTACATCATGACTAATGTGAAAATATGTTTAATATGAATGTATATGTAGAGCCTATGTCAGATTGCATGCCATCTTGGGGAGGGGGCAGGAAAGGAAGGGGAAGAAGATTTAAAACTCAAAATCTTATGGAAGTGAATGTTGAAAACTAAAAGTAAATATATTAATTATATTTTTTTTAAAAGAAGACATAGGTCCTGTCTCTGCCATATACTGACTGTATGACTGTCAGTCCATGAATAGTTTCAACAACTGAGGGGAGGGAGACACATGGAAAACCCATTTCCTGAGTCTTATAGAGAGAGCCTTGGAAATATGTCATTAGAAGAATTAAAGACAGTGGTGATCTTTTTTTTTTTTAATCATTTGGGCTAGCCAGTAAAATCTTTATCCTAATGAAAAACATAAAAGAAAGGGAGCTTCTAGGCAGCGTAATACAATAAAAACAGAGAATGTATTGAACTAGTGGTCAGAATATCTGGGGCTTGAGTCAGTTCTGTTACTATAACTATTAACATGACCATTGAGAAATCAGCTGACCTCAATGCCTCAGTTTCCTTATTTAGCAAATGAACATAAAAAAGCAGTAAAACATGTCTCAAGTGGTTATTATAAATACTAAATAAAATGATAGATAAAAGCATTTTGGAAATCATAAAGCCTTATAAACATGTAAGGTATTTGTGTTACAACCCATTTTAGAAGTGCTCACTTTTTGGTCTCATGAAAAAAAATCATTTCATTCTTGAAACTGAAGTTGAGAATACTGTGGGTTTCTTCTATTCATTTTATTCTGATTTTAAACAATCCTTTTTTCTCATTCCTTCCATTGAAATCAAAGATCAGAGGACATAAGAAAGATCATGAAAAGACTAATTTACACATCATTTTAATGTAATTCAACATCTAATGTGAAGATATACCTAAAAATTATTGTATTCAACATAATTTCCCCTACTGTAAACATGCAAATTATGTTTCTTCCAAATTCCAAGCCAAACATAGGTGCCAGAAGCTATTGCTAACAAGCAATTGTGAAAGGTCATGCAGATGGGCACTCCCACAGATCCCAGTCTGTCAGTAAACAGGTGGTAGTGACCCCTGTGGCGCCACCAAGAGTAAGAAAATTCTCCATACTCAAGCATCACTTCTTGTGTTAACACCCTTAGCATTTACATGACAACTTGGAGTTAAGAACTGAATTCCAATGTAGCATGAGATACTTACTAGCTGTATGACCTTAGTCTATTCACTTAAGCCCTGTCTTCCTCAGTTTCCTCAACTGTAAAATGGAAATAATAACACCCTAGATCCCAGAGTTGTTGTGTGGATCAAATTAGATAACATTTGTAAAGCATTATGGCACAAAGTCGGGCACATAGTAGATGTTTAATAAATATTTATTTCCTTCCTTCATTTAAGTAATTGTTTTTAAATCTCCAAACCAAGATTCAAAACAATCTATATGACCATGGTTATTTATTAAATAGGCTCTCCAGTGCCAATGTGGTACAATGGAAAGAGTGCTGAACTAGTCACTAGATGTTCATTTAAATCTTGCCTCTGATGCTGCAACCTTGACCCAGTCATTTAACTTCTTTTGGCCTGTTTATATGTACAAAAATATTTATGACAACTCTTTTTGTAGTGGCAAAGGAGAAGCCCATCAATTGGGCAATGTTTGGATAAATTATACTATATGAATGTAATATCAGATTGTTATGTTAAAGAAATGATGAGATGGTTTCATAGAGAGGTGGAAGACTTGTATGAAGTGATATAGAGTGAAGTTAAATGAATCAGGAGAACAATTTACTTTATGACATCAGTATTATAGAAATGAAAAATTGTGAAAAACTTAAGAACTCTGATCAATATACTAATCAACTGTGATTCCAGTGACTGGTAAAGAATGCCCATCTTATGACAAAGAAATGATGAATTAATATTCAGGATAACAAATTATATTTTAGGCATGGTCAATATGTGAATTCATTTTGCTTGACTATGCATATTTATTACAAGAATCTTGTTTTTCTTCTCTACCCTCCCCCTGTAGTAGTAGATGGGACAGAGAGAAAATAGATGTTTTTTATTTGGGGGAAAAAAAAACAAAAACCAATGGATTGGCTTAGTTCAGGACACCCTGGAATCTTTAATCATCTTCTGGTGTTCTAGGACTAATTATTAGTTAGCATTCTCATGTAGATTACACAAAGGATCATCTTGTGGGTGTTTGGGGAGGAGGGAAAGGAGGAGAAAGGAGTGGAGAACTCCAGGGCAAGAGAAATCAAGGGATAGAGAATTCTAAATAAAACAAGCTATTTTCTACTCAGTCTGGGTTAAATAAAAAAATTTTCAAACACACTTCTAATTACTTTATACCATATATATTTTCTTCTTTGATATGTTCTGTTTACTTGCAAATAAATATCCTTGCTTAATCTCCAGTATGACTTACATTGGGTAACAGAAGAAAAAGTAGGTGTTGGAATCAGATATCTGATTTTGATTCTAAAATAATTTTAGGGTGATGGAAAAAAAAAAAGAAAGTTAATTGGGATCAGGTGCAGCATGTCTCTGAAAGCAGGGAGCCAAGCTTGCTTGGGGACTCAGAAGGTCAGAGCATGCAGTGTCTTGAGCCAGAGGTTTAGTGATCAGTAATATTCAGAAATTAGTAAAGGAAAAACCCTGAGAATGTCTTGGACTGGCTCTGAGAAGGAGCAGGTGCTGTGGCAAGTTGATGAGATTAGCAAAGTCTATGGCTCAGGGTCAGATATTTGCTAAGCCTTAATATTTCTCTATTTTAAAATGTTGGAAAATATGAAAGAAAGATGAAGTCTCAGAAACAATCTTAAGTGAGGGAAACTTTACACTTCATATACATATATGTAAGTATGTTTATGACAACTTTACATAAATATAGATTAACAAAATAACAAAGAAAATTTTCCAGAGAGAGAGAGAGAGAGAAGTATAGATGCTAAAAATCTGAGTTTGATGAATACTGCAAAATCCTATTAGCATATCTTATCCTTTTAGTATATCTTATCTTTTCTTCCTAAAAATATTCAACAAATTAGTTGTTTCCTTCAAATGTAATGACATATACTATGTTCAATTGAATGGAACTCTAAGCATGATAAGCTAAACGAACTTTAAAAATTGTTAAATTGCTGGATTATATGTTAAAGTAACAGATTCTATTGATTATAACATTGCCTAACGCAGGAGTACTATTAATACCAAAATTTGTTTTTAGCTAAGGGCTCGGGAAAATTTTATTCTTCAATGTAAGAAAAAATATAGTGTTCAGGAATGTCAGTTTAAAAAGTGATAAAATAATTTTAAATTCTCATTTGTATGAAACTGTTTATCAATATCAGGTGCAATATATTTACATATGAAAGAGTCAACTGGTAATAGCATTTGCATTTGCTTTAATCTACTTTTCCCCAGAATATAATAATGAGTAGAGTTTAAAAGGAATTAATATAGGAATTGTTCATTAAAAAAGGAAGATCTTGAATTACACTTCTATTAGCCTGATGTGAGCTAAATTAAGTCAAGATCAAAGAAATATTGGTTAATATGGCAATTGGGATCTAGTTATTACATCTCGGGAAAAGAATTAAAATCCTGTATTCAACTTCTATTTTGGTTTCACACATTTTACCATTTAAATATTTTGCCTTATTTGAGTATGTTATATTATCACATCATACTGGTGGGGATAGGGCCCAAATCTTATGGCATAAACAATATGCCCTGCCTAGTATAAATACATGTGGAAGCTTAGTGAGACTACTTCTGCCATGCATAGTTGGAGGTGAGGAGGGTAGCACACCCTGATTCAAAATATGCTTTGAATCCTGCTTTTTCTTTTGTTTTACTAGGTAATAATGAAAATACTTTTATTTGACTGCTGTGTGAGAACTGGATATATACATAAAAGTTTCAAGTAGGAAATCTCTTGCTCCTCTTGTAACAAAGTTTAAAATGAGGAGGAAGAACTGTTGTGGCCCTTCAGGGTGGTGAGTGGCACTGGGGCCTCTCTCCCATCTGACCACCATGTCTCTGTTCCTGTTGTGTTTCCTCTTTCTTGATATTAGGCAAGTGAGAATCCAGAAATAGGAGTACCCAGTTGGCTGATAAGACTAGGAGATTAATCAAAGCCATCTAAGGTCCTACCCTCAACTGAATTCCTCGGGCCAGTGGTAGGAAGTTGAATACTGTGAAGAAATTGTAGATGCCCTGAGGAACCATATGTTTCACTGAACCCAGTTAAAAAAGGGAATTACTTGTACATGGGCGATGTCACACCCAGAAGTAAACTTAGTTGGGGTTTTGAGAAAGAGAAAAGATCTCAGCACCAGGAAATAATCCAACCTTCTCCAACCTCAGTAGGGTGGGGTTACTATTTAGTAGCAACACCTTTAAGTGTTTGAGTTTACTGACCCTAGGGACTGGGTAGGTGTGTAAAGAAGAAAGTACACTGAGGTTGGTGAGGGCAGGAAGGAGGACTGTACTGAAAAAACCAAGATATGTTAATTGATTAATTGATATTGAGGATATATTAACTAATTAATGGATATTGAAGAACACACCAGATGGGGGCTCATGACCTACAATTTTAGCAATACCCACAAACCCTTGATGGTACTACTAGATCCTTGACAGAAGTAGTAAGTATGTTCTAGGGACCCAACCAGTCAGTTCAAGTGAAGATTGGAATAATGAATTCAGAAAGGGTACTACATTAGAAATGTATTCTTGGAGCTTTTTAATATTATATCAAAGGAGATTAGCAGTTTGGTATATTCAAAGTTAAATATCTAGGTTCAAATCCTTGCTCTGATACTCACTAGCTATATGATCATGGATAAGTGACTTTACTTAGAATTCCAGAGACTGGGCTCCAGATTTCTGTTCAGCAAAATGAGGTGGTTGAATTAGTTGATTACCAAATTCTAGTCCATTTTAATTAGTAGAAGGGGGGAAAAAAGTATGCTTGGTGCTAAGTATAACTAAATGGAGATACTCCCCAACATTTTATTTGACACAAAAGTCTCCAGATACTATAGCAAAAAGTATATTTTGGGGAATAGCTTAATTATTGAAATATTTAAATTCAAATTAAGAAAACAATTGAGACCCTTTTTTGTGAGGTTAAGAGATGAACTTCACAATCATGAAACAGATGACATCAGTTCCTAGAAAAAATCTGAAATCACATAACTCAAAAGGTATCTATACATGTTAGAGCTGCTATTCTCATCTTGGGAGTTAGAGCTCTCGTTTTCACAATTCTTCAAAAGAAGCTATGACACATTTTGGAGTTTAAGTTTTTATCTGAATAGACTTGAATATAGAGGTCTCTTATCTATATATTATCTATAGCAGCAGCTCTTAACTCCATTAATTGAATTTTTTTAGAACTGCATCTTAATATAATTAGATTTCTTTGTATCCTATGCATTTTATTTTATTCAATTAAAAACCTTATTCTCAGAAAGGTTTCACCAGACTGCCAAAGGGGTCCATGACACAAAACATGGTTAAGAATCCTGACTCTATCCAAAGTAAATAGTAACCATCTGTACCTTCTTGCCCCATGTGTGTCAATTATGTGGTACAGAGGAAAAAGCACTGGCTCTGGAATCAGTAGTCTGTTATTAATCCTGTCTTCCTTTGATATTTACTACCTATATGACCTTGGGCAAGTCACATCTTTACTGAGTCTCAGTTTCTTCATTTGTAAAGTAAGGAGATTCCATAAATCTATAAGTCTAACTATAAGCCTAAAAGCATATTTATTTCCCTGATTCAGAAAATAAATGAGTTAGAGTCTTGCTCTGAAATTTTTCAAAAATGTGCATACTTAGAATAAAAGCTATTCACCACTACAATTATAAAATGAGGTCTTTTTTTTAATGTTTTAATGCAATTGGATTTTCCTTTTGTTGAAGAGAGCAAAATGCTAAAACAAATTATAAGGCAAAATACAAATAATTACACTTTACTAAAACAAAAGAATGCCTAAAATACTATTTCCCAAGGTGTTTGTTGGGTGATGAAGCTGGGAATCTGGCTTGGGAAAGGAGGTTCAGTTATGAATTTGCCAACAGCAGATAATACAAGTGTCCTAAAAGTGTAAATTCAAAAGGGAAAATTCTGGAGAAGAGAATGCTTACAGAAATAGCCTGGGAGATTGGTCAGATTGAGAAGTAGCAGGGATAGAGCTCAGACTGACCTAATGATGTAGAAAGTTTAGGCAGTTTAGAAAGAGACTTAGCAGCTAAGCTAGCTGGTAGGAGAAGGAAAAGTCCAAGCAGAAAGTCACACTTAAAATTCAACAAAATACCTGCAGGGAGATAAAATATGGCTCATCATTTATCTAATCAAGGAGTTACATGGAGAGTACAGATGGTATTATTCATTTTGTTGTCCAGTTATTATATATATACTATTTATAATGTTAATAGTGATATTACAGGAAGAAATGGAAATCATTTTAGGATTCAACCTGCTCTTTGGAAAACCAGATTCATTTTATTAAATTCGACAAATATTTATTAAGCATTTACCATTGTGTGAGGTACTATGCTAGGTTCTGGGGATAAAAAGACAGAAAAATGACAATGATTCCTACCCTCAAGTAGTTTATTTTCTACCAAAATACTCTTCCTCAGAGGATTCAGTAAGATGATACACTCCCACTCATCAGGTTTAATTATACTTAGAAGAAAGGAATGAATTATTTATTTATTTATTATTATTTTATTTTTAATTATTATTATATTATTTATTTTTTATTATATTTATATGTCCTATTTAGTCAGAAGATTACCATGTAATGATCTAATAAAAGTCTCACTGCCTACATACTACCCATCTCAGGGTATCCTCATGTATCAATCAACAGCTCAAACAAGGAAATCTATCCTATTAAAAGAGAAAATTTTCATTCATGCTTAGTGTCTGTTGTCGTTTGTCCTTCGTTTTTGAAGAGGGTCAAAGACATCATGGGGCAACTCAAGCCTGAATTAGATTTAAGTGAGGCAGAGTTGTGCAAAGTTGTCAGCCCCACTCTCTCCTCCAGAGTCACTGAAGTCCAGTGGCAGGACAAAAGTCCTGCCCAGGATACACTGGATGACCTTGGTGTCTTTGGTGTCTGCTCAAAGCTCTCCATGGTGTCTGCTTCAGCTGTCTTCATGACTGTTTGCCCATTTCACTAGAGAAAGTCTTCACATGCTTCTTAGACATCCCCCTAACTCACTGATGGGTTTGAGGCCTGTCAGTTACCCTCAACCTGGTTTAACCCATCTCCTGAGATGGTTTGACTCTAAGAAGCAGTAGCAGGCTCCATCATGGAGTCTTCTCCTGCCAGGTATGTAACTACTATCTTTGGGTCAGAATTTCCCTGATCTGGGGTGAATTATATAAATCTTGGTAAGCAAATTCCCTTGGAAAATCTCTAGAGTAGGGAATAACTGATAACATTCAGTCTCTTAAACTTCAAAGGACTTTATTTGAGAGTCAGTGTGGTGTATTGAATAGAATGTCAGACATGGAGCCAAGAAGGCCTTGGTTCAAATTCCACCTCAGACAATTATAAGCTGTGTCACCATGAATAAGCCACTTAACCTCCACTTGTTTCAGTATCTTAAATCTGTAAAATGAGGGGGATCAGATTTAGAGACTCCTAAGGTCTCTTCCAGTTCTTTTATACACAATCCTATGACCTAATGTGTCTAGCAACAAGTGGGCTTTTCTTGGGAAATAGGCATTCATGTTTGCTTTTAGAACTGGTAGAGAGAATGATAACTCTGGATTTGGTCTTTTGCCCTTGTCAATCTGACATGTTGACTGAAAGAGCAAAATATTGACTGGTAGCTGGGAGAGAGGTGTGAAACCATATTATCTCATTCCTGCTCTTACAAATTCATTAGTCCAACTCTTTTAAAACTTATAACACTGTGTTCCATTTTGTATGATTCAATTCATTTCTTCAATTTAAGCCAATCATTTCAAAATATGAAAGGTTAAGTTGAAATCTGAAGTATCTAATAAAGTATAAAGTACATGGAAAATGTTAAGAAGAATGAGTGTTATAGACAATGGAGTTGTTTTTACAAGGTATCATAAGTCATTCTTCAAGAAAAATGAAAGTAACACTTCAACTATAAGCAACAGGTAAAAATCGTGGGCAGCTAGGTGGTTCAGTGGATAAAGTACTACACCTGGAGTCAGGAATACTCATCTTCAAGTTGAACTTGAACTTGAACTCAAGTCTGGTCTCAGAGACTTATTACCCATGTGAACCTGGGCAAGTCACTTAACCCTACTTGCCTCAGTTTCCTCATCTGCAAAATGATCTGGAGAAGGAAATGGCAAACCATTCCAGTATCTTTGCCAAGAAAACCTCAAATGGGATCACAAAGAGTCAGACATGCCTGAAAACAATAAAAATTGTTTCATAAATTGGAGTAATGTCTATCTACTTGTTGGCACATGCTTAAATAATTAATTGAAAACATATTTATTCATGTGTGTACCAACTTTCATCCAGCCCTTGCCTGTTAGCAAAGTAAACAATCCTTCAAGCAATCCTAGCTTTAGGTTGGTCTAAAATCTTTATTACGAAGTAGATTGAATGTGACTTTGGTACATACCTACAGTCCTTAGATATTCTCTTTCCCAAGTATTTGGCTCCATCCTCATGTTGTCCTTTGGTAGCTTAAAGTTAGCTCCTTTCTTCTAACCCTAACATTAGCCAACATTTTTGCACAGACACTGAGAAAGGGAGATGAATAAAAAACCTTAAGAGACAGTCTCTGGGTAATTAATCATCAATTTATTAATTAGGCCAGTCAGCAATCAATAAATTGATGGTCAGTGGTTTCTCTCAGTAACCAAAGAAAAACCATGGAGAGCCTGAAAGCCTTAAATACTTTTGTAAAAGGGAATGTTCCTGACAAGTAAAAATCAACCCTGATTGGTGGACATTTAATGAGGAGGTAAGCTAGAAGTCTTCAGTTCTGAGAACTTGGCTTGTCCATGAGACTCAGTCACCTCCAGCAATCTGGACAAGGGAATCAATCTTCATCTAGACTACTCTGGTTGCTTTTCTTTTTCATGAGCTTGGTCACCCTAAATTCTAATGAAGGAGTACAAGGACAGGGGTTCTTTTCTGTGGGGTAAGAATTTGCCTAGACTGTTTTCTGTTTACACTTTAAACAAGAGTTAGATTGGGTGGGGTTCTACCTAAGATTGAAAAGCATGTTCCTTGAGAGTTAGGAAAATGTCATCAATCAGTCATGTCCTTTAGAGACTGACTTTTACAGGGGCTGGGCCTAAAATAAGGAAATAAAGGATCCTAATTTTATAATTGGTTATTAACAATAAAATTATAATTTCTCTCTTGGATGAAGGAGACGAGGAAAAAAAGAAGAAAGGCATAAAGTAGAAGGCTGAGGGCATCTAGATAAGCAGCAATGATGGTAATATTATCCAGAAGTGGACATTATTAAGAAGTGGCAATGTTGGGTTATAGGTTGGGGGTGTGTGGCAGTGAACAGGCTTTACTGATAACAGAAAAGAAGAAAACCAGAACCATAATCAGAAAACTGACCAGCCTTTTGTTCTAGACAAGTAAACAGCCACCTCAGTACTATGTCCTTTCAGGCAAAAGGCCTCTCTACTGTATGATTCAGGACAGGAAATATCCATCAGCTGCCTATCCCTCAATGAAAACATGAGACATTTCAGTGATGACAAGTCCAGTCACAATAAAGCAGAGTACAATAGTGTATAACCAAGCAGCATGACAGAGCTTATTGTATTATTGAAACCATTCTTCAGCATGGATTACAGTCTCCCTCTCATGAAGGGCAAAGGGCAAAAACAAACAAACAAAAAAGTTGCAATAACCTATAAGAGAAAACAGGCATCTCAAAATGACTTGAAAAGGTCTAACAGAAAAATGCTGCTAGTTCAGTTAAACATGGGTTCATGCTCCCTACATGATATCAAGTCACAGAAAGGACAACTGTTGATATGGCTTCAGAGCTGTGGAATGGTGCCCATATATGTTTCATAGGACTGGTTATCAGTGGGAAAACAAAAACAAAAGCCCAGGGCTTCCACATTTTCTATTTTGGTGGCAGACCATGACCCTTTTTAAGACCCATAGAAGGCCAGGCCACTGGACACAAACAAGTATTGCCAAGATTACTATACTTAACAGATTTCCTGTCTTTTGTAATTCATCTTACTTACAGCTGGGCCCCCTTCCATATGTTTGCCTGTTATAATCCAATTTATTGCCTGTGTCTTACTTTCTGGCTGCTTTGTTCTGCTTTACATTATCAGTTTATCATCTGTTTATCCATCAGCCTGCCCTGGTCATATTCCTGGGTTTATGCTTCTGACTTACCTAATATTGTCAGTATTCAGTTTGCACCCCCAACCCCATCTGAATCATTAGTACTTGATCACTCATATGTGTGACTCACATCAGAGTGAAATACACTTGGCTCATTGGCCATGACCAGTATTGGCACCAGCAAAAGCTGAGGATCTCTGCTTCCTCTGGGAGGCCTTTGTTAACTTGTGAGTCTCATGGCTCAGAAATTAAATGATTACATTGTTATATCATTATTATATTTGTCTTTCTAACCTAGTTATTGACTGCTTTTGTTTAAATTCCCAAATGTTTATCAACAACTTCAGTGGAAATAACAGTATAAAGACAAATCTAGGTAGTCATACCTCATTTAAGAACAGTTAAGGGGGTGTGGTAATAGAGCATAGGTAAGGAATTACTATGTTACAAGGAAAAAGAAGGGGATCAAAGAAGGAATGGATCACGACTTGGGGAAGATGATTATGGAGAAAAGGGAGGGCAGGGAACAAGCATTTATTAACCACCTATAGTATTCCTAACACTATGCCAAGTTTTTTACAAATATCATCTAATTTGAACCTCACAAACCTGTGAGGTAGATATTATTATTCCCATTTTATAGTTGAAGAAATTGAGGTAGATTGCAGTTAAGTGATTTTCTGAGACCAGATTTGAATGCAGTTCTTCCTGACTCCAGGTCTAGTACTCTATTCACTGTGCCACCTAGCTTCCTGAAGCAAAAAAAAGAAAGCAAAACCTGCATGTAATTTCAATGTCATAACTAAAGATATAGAGGAAGCAGACCTATTCAACATTTATATTAACTTTATATTTCTTTGCCATGGAAAATAGTCTTTAAAATGGAAAGGACAGAACAAAACTGACAAAAAGGACACTGAAACTCAAGATAAGTCATTTTATCAGTGGCAAGGGCAAGCAGTTTTCTTGGTGAGTTCAAGTGACCAGATTTGCATTTAGAATGGAAGAGGTGCAGAAGATCTGAAGAAGCAAAAATGCTATCCTAATTTTTCAAAAAAAGAGGAAGAAAGTTGAATTTTCCAACTAAAGGATTATAAGTTTGACTGTGATTCTCAGAGAATTTCTAAAACATCTTATTAAAGATAAATGAAACAATGACTCTAAAGATATTGTACGGCTTCATCAACATCATGCTAAACTAACCTTATTTCCTTTCTGATGGGGTTACTAGACTAGTAGATCAGAGGAAACTTATGCATATATATTTTTTTAAATCTAGATTAGCAAAGAGTCTGATAAAGTCTCCCATGATATTATTGTATAACAAGATGGAAATATATAGGCTAGTTGTTAGGAGAGTTACACGTCATTTTCAAACTTGTTTAATTCCTGGACCCAAAGAATAGTCATTAATGGTTCAATGACAATTTGGAAGACAGCTGCTGGAAACTGTCCTTCTGCCTATGCAATTGAATATTTTTATCACCTTGGATATAATCATAAATGACACATTTATAAAATTTGCAAATGTCATAACATTAGAAGTTTACATAGAGGAAGAAAGATTAAGTATTAAAAAAAGGTCTCAATAAGCTAAACCATTGGGCTAAATCTATTGGAAATTTAATATGAAAAGTAGCACAACTTGAGTATAAAAAAATCAACTTTTAAATATAAAATAGGGGAGGTGTTATTAAATAACTCATTTGAGGAAATATCTCAGGATTATAATTATTGCAAATTCAATAGTGGTAGATGTTGTGATATGGTAGCCCAAAAAAGCTAATGTGATAATACATGAATGAATGAATGAATGAATGAATGAATGAATGAATGAATGAATAAGAATTTAGGCTTAAGAAAGGTATAGAGTCTAGGAATAAGAAGCTATTATACTTATTCTATTTTCTCCTGATCAAATCACATGGTGCATGGCACCACTTTTTAGGAATGACTTTGATAAACTGGGGAGTATCCAAAGATTGGAAAGGGTCAGAAAGGAAAAAAAAAAAGCAGGTTTGTTAAGACTTTGAGATTATATCAGGAGGAGCTGAAGAAACTGAGGGTATATAGTCTAAAGAACACCAAGTGGGGTCATGACAGCTATATCCAAGTATTTGAAGTGCTATCATGAGGAAGAGGGAAGGGAATAAGCATTTATACAGTACTTACTATGTGCCAGGTACTATGCAAAGGACTTTATAATCTATTATCTCATTTGATCCTCACAACAACCCTGGGATGTAGTAGCTATTGTTACCTCCATTTTATAGCTGAGAAAACTGAGACAAACCAGTTAAGTGACTTGCCTAGGGTCACACAGCTAGTGAGTATTCAAGATTGGACTTGCACTCCAATCTTCCTGACTCTAGGTCCAGCAACCTATCCACTGTTCTGTGAGTCTCTAGAAGCCCAAATTAGCAGCAATGTTTGAAGGTTAAAGAAAGACAGATTTTGGTTTGATGTAAGGAAAAATCTTTACCAAAAAGTTACCCAAAAGTAGATTGGTTTACCTTGGCAAGAATAGGGGGAGGGGGAGAGCAGGTAAGGGGGGCAGGTGAAGAGAGAGTTCCCAGTCATTTTAAGGAAAGACTACATGAGAATTTCTTAGGGACACTGACTTGTTGATTTATATCCATCAATGAGTTGAGGTAGGTGGCCTCTGAGGTCCTTTGCAACTCTGAGATTCTTTGAAAGAAATCCATGAATATATGATACAAATTCAAATTAGACTGGGAGTATAGTGGAGTTATATTAAAGTAAATAAGGACTAAATGATAACTAAAATCATACATAACATATACTTATGAAATTTTTATCATTATAAATTTATTTCTGTGAATTTTTGCCTATTATCTAAGCACTCCAAAATATTCACTTAAATGAGCTATTTATAGCCAAAATATAATATTATAAGATTCTGTGAATTAACAAAAATCTTTATTTACTCACTGCAATACTTCAAAGTACATCCATAAAATATTTAGATAAACTGTATATCATCCCTCATATGTCATCAAAATTTATATCTGCTTAATTATTTTTCCCTTTCAAGGTCTACAATATTTATTCAAGAATGTGACTGTCAGGGTCCCAATCACTCTCTACCATTGTTGATATTCAGTTTAGCTTTATTTTTTTTTCACTATGTAACATATGCTAATGCCAAAGAACTCTTCAAAGACCAACCTTCATAGAATGAAAATGAGGGTTATTTGGGCACTCAACTAAGCCTATAAAAATTGCCTCTCAAAGAAACAATAAACTCTGGGTTCCATACAGGAATACATTGGCATGGGCAATTTTAGCAGCACTCTTTTCCTTATGTACAATTAGAACTGTGAATGGATGAGTATGTCAGCATTCTTGATTCTGGCCAATTTCCACAAAGTTCCTTATTTTGAAATATCTTCCCACTCCTAGTCTATAAGAGTTAGTTTGTTGATCCATAAAGCTCTAGGAAAAGTCTTTTTATTAGAAGGCATATGGTTAGTGTGTGTATGTGTGTGTGTGTGTGTGTGTGTGTGTAATTATAATATGTCATGGTCACATGCTTCAGTGTTTTGTAGACTCATTCTTTCACTGGTGAGTTTTATATTCAAGTCAGAGAAACTTCTGACTTTCACAAAACATGGAAATTAGCCAGAAGGAAAAAAATTTTAGGTCAAAAATATGTTTAAATTTTGAGGCTTTAAGGCAAATATGTACAGGAGTAGAGAGTCAGAATTTTAGACTTGATAGGAACCTCCAAGGTCACCTAGTCTAACCTGTAACTGAATAGGAGTGCCCTCTACACATCCCTAATAAGTGGTTACTCAGCCTCAGGACAATGACTTCTAAAGAAAGAGAAATCATTAATCTTATGGAACTTTTTAGACAGCTTTAGTTGTTGGGAAGTTTTTCTTTGCCTAGACTCTGTCTTCTCCTCTGCAACTTCCATACATTGTTCCTAATTCTGCACTATTTTCAAGCAGCCTGACTGGCTAAGAGTAAGTTAGAAATCATACAATTACCAAAAACTCTTAGGCCAGTACCTTTATCTTGTTGGGCCATGATATCATAGTATCAGGATCCTTGCCTAGAGCAGATTGTGGCCCAAGACAGGTTCCAGGGACTATTATTAGAATTAGTAACTTGGAAAGGTTAAGTACCATTTAGACAGGACTAGACTAAATTATTTTATTAATACTTCTAATTAACTTGACCTATGTGTTTGATTCAAATACTCAATTTAAATATTTTCTTTTCCTTTGCAAATATGCCCTAGAAAAAGACTCACTTATGGTTGAAAATGAATGTAGCTAAGGGTAGAAGGAAGAGGGTAAAGATGGCAGAATTGGGTATCCAGTGATGATTACATTGATTGGAGGCAGTGAAAAACTTATTAAGGATAAGGGAACAGCATGCTGTGCCCTGAAGTCAAACAGTCAAGCAGTCACAGGCACCAAGAAAGGTCAGGAAGAGCAGTGCCTCAAGTCAAAGTTCTACAAAGGTTTAGACAGAGCAAAAGATGAAAGATCTGGGGCCAAAGGCCAACATCTCCTGGACCATTTCCCAGTGGAAGGATTGGTGCCCCAGGAAGCTGACTAAGTTCAGTGAGTCTAAGGCCTAGGGCAGGATGAAAGATCCTGTAGCAGTAGGAAAGCTACTGCTCTGATTCTGAAGGTCAGATAAGATAATAAAATGTGAAAGCATTTAGCAAACTGTAAGGAAATATGCAACGTATAAGACACACATATAAGGTATGAACAAAATATAAAATAAGAATCCTTAAAAAATTAATCTCCATCACAATAGAATTGAACTAAGCTATAGTTATCAAGTACCCTCATGTGGGAATATGCAGTGCCAAGAACCCTACTGCAGGAGTTCTTAACCTGGGATAGGTGAGTTTGGGGACAGATTTCAAGGGTTCATTAACTTGGATAGGAAAAAGAAACACATCTTTATTTTAATTAATCTCAAAACTAAATTGATCATTTCCTTTGAATTTAAAAAAACCCAGAGAAGGATCTGTAGGTTTCACCAGATTTCCAAAGGGGTCCATCACCCACACACAAAAGCTTAGGAATCCCTGCTATAAATGAAAAAAAAAAGTTACTCAGATGTAGACCGTGGATGTAGTTAATACCTCAGAGAAGCTTGTATATTTAAAATCATAAACAATGAAATTGATAGAAATTTGGACAGCTTCAGCATAATGAGTAAGAGTAGTAGACACCTACCTATCTTATGTAATTCACCAAATATGGAGTATTCTTTGCACCTCAAGACCTCCCCACCTCCTATCACAGTGACTTAGAGATTTATTCTTTTTTCAGTGTTAAAGATCCTTTCACTTTCAAGATTCCCTCATGAAAATGCAACCACTCCTGGAAAGTGTAATGGCAATAGGAATTTGAAGTTCTCCCCTGGTGAATTTGAGGACCTTTTCTGATTTGAAAATAAACTCTGCCCTCTAATAGACTGAATGTGGTCACATGGAGCCTTTGGTGGGGTGAGGTTGCTGAAGGGTGGAGCAGAGCCCACAGGAGAAACTTGCTTAGGGGAGGCTAGTTTTTCAGGAAGGCACAACTTTTGTTACTTTGTAGTCATATGGGTCATGAGGGTTGTGATGTTCTCTGACCCTGGAGAAGGCTATATATACCTCTGAGGTTAGGTTTCACTTTGGGAAGAGCTGTATGATTTGGCCAGCTGAGACTGGGCAGCTGTTGAACTCCCTGGCTTTGAAAACCCAGATGTTAGTGCTTCTCTCTCTGGTGACTAACTGT
Organism: Petaurus breviceps papuanus; assembly: GCF_028583685.1. Taxonomy (NCBI): domain Eukaryota; kingdom Metazoa; phylum Chordata; class Mammalia; order Diprotodontia; family Petauridae; genus Petaurus; species Petaurus breviceps. Next base: position 53,617,874 of record NW_027187391.1, read on the forward strand.
ATGTATGTACTGGTCAGACAGTTAGAAGCCCTATCTGTTGATGGAATGGGAATGGGAATTTGAAGATCTTCCCTGAAGTTTAATAAGCCTAGGGGGGAATTTGAAGATCTTCCATGCTTTGATTATAAGCTCTGTTCCCTAATAGGCTGAATGTAGTCACATGGAGCCTGTGGCAGGAGAAGTTTGATGAAGGGTAGAGCAGAGCCACAGGATGCTAGTAGCCAGAGCTAGCAAGGTGGTGGGAGAGAGAGAAGCTCAGGCAAGGAGAGAGACGTTTGTGAGTAAATATTGATTTTGTATTGGCTTGTGAAAAGGCTGAAGGATGGCATGACACTCTGTGTTGTTATGGCTTGTTAATTTCTTTACTATTATGATGGAATTGGCTTACTTGTTTTGGGATTACAGTTTTCTGGTGTCTAAATAAATGTGTCGGCTCTGTCCTCTATACGAAGAGTTGGTTATATTTTGCGATCGATCATGCAATATTTATAGTCATGGTCTTTATCATGATCATGGGTGCTGTAAATATTGCACTGGCCCTACAGAAAGCCAGCAACTTAACCAATTATCAACTAAAACCTTAGTAGGTACTAGTCAGAATAAAAAAAGGCCCTTCAGAAATGGGGACACAGGATAGACAAATGGGTGCAAAGATCAGAGGAAGAGTTAAAATAAGTGGAGATGTAAGGATGCCAAAGAGAAGCTATGCCTACTTTGCATTTTGGAATTGGGTCAGCCCTACATGTAAATAAACATCAAATAGCAGTGCATGGGAGGCACAAAACTAATACTTTTTAAACATGTTTTTACATACATGTTTTGAGAATTCTCATTTTTATTTAACCTGGATTAGGGAGCATAACTCTAATATTGACAGTGACAACAAATTAATTAGCAAAATTAACAATAAATAAAAATCTTCTCTATCATGTGGCCAATCAACTTAATGAGATAGCATCTAGTACTTTTGCATAAGCTCTCCCAAGCACACTGATTATCATTTACTTTATCAGAGAAACAGTTATGGCACAGTGGATAGAGAAGTGACCTGGGAGTAGTGAAGACCTCAGTTTGAATCCTGCTTTTGATACACACTGGCTATGTATCATGGGCACTAAATCTCTCAGGACCCCCCAGTCAACTCTCTAAGATTATAGTTTAAAGAAGAATTGTATTGGTGGAGAATTTTCATGCCAAGATTTCTATATACCAATTGAACCAGAGGTCTACATAAACAAATATATAAATTATACGAATATATATGTATATGTGCATCAATGTCTATATATAGATATGTGTATATACATGTACACATACTTATAAGTGTGTATATGCATACATATATACACATATGCATATTTGGGGATAATAAATCACACACATACATTGCACATACACATGTAGTTTATACATTTACACATGTATATATATATAGACATATGTATAATTCATTATTCCTAACTCACATAAGTTATTACATTATGTGCTCAATTAATATCATGCAAAAAATCACTGTTTATTTACATATATATACACATACACATGAATGTGTGTATATGTGTATGTGTGTGTGTGTGCGTGTGTGTGTACCTTTTTTTCCCAAAAAGGTAGAGCTGGGTCTATGGATCCTTGACCTTCAGAGAGATTATTCCTTTTTTTAGAGGGACAGGCACTTTTACATAATACCATGTTGATATTGAGTAAAAAGGAAACAAAAATGTTCCAGGTTTTGACCATATACAGAGGCAGCTTGATGGCCCAGTAGTTAGAATACTAGGCCTGAAGTAAAAAAAAAAGACCTGAATTCAAATCCAGCCTGAGACATTTTCTAACTATGTGACCTTAGGTAATCACTTTACCTCTGTTTACCTTGGTTACTACAATTGTAAAATGGGGATATTAATAACATTTCCCTCCCAAGATTGCTGTTAGGATAAAATGAGTTAATGTTTGTAAAACATTTAGCACAATGCCTGGCATATAGTAGGCACTGCACAACTATCATTAATCTATCTAGCTATCTCCCTCTGTCTTTTGGTCTATTTGTAGAAATGAATAGATCTTATGGGAGAATTGGTGTCATGGTACAATTTTCAGCTTTCCCTCTCCCTCCCTCCTCTAGAGATATTTATAACTATAATCTTTCTAACACAACTCCATGGGAGGATGGAAAATCAGGGTCACTCATTTTCAGTGAGAAACATCTAAGGCTTGATAAATACCAGATTTTACAGGATCCCATGATTATAAATGTAGAGCTAGAATGGACCTAAGAGGGTGTCTTTTCCAGCCTCCTTATTTTGCAGTTGTGGGGTATGTGGGTGTTCAGAGACGACTAGTACCTCTGATGAAAGGGCTTACAAAGCCCTTTTCAGGGCTGTCCATCCACCTTTGGTGTCCACCTTCACCCAACTCCCACCTGTGGCTCCAAGAAGCTATAGCATGCCCAGTAGCCACACTCTACTAAACCATTTTGGAAGATGGGATGAACCAGGCTGAGGGTAGCTGACAGTCCTCAAACCATCATTGAGTTAAAGGGATGTCTACCCCAAGCCTGTCCAGCAGAAAGGGCAGATGACAACAATTTGTTCCAATGCAGGTATTTTACAGTTGTAGTAACCAATGCTAAAAGGGGTTAATAGATTCACCAGGGATCACATAGCTAGTAAATGTCAGAGGTAGGGACTGAACCCAAATCTTCATAATTCTATATCTAGCCCTTTATCCTCTATGCCATGATTCCATTGTTATGAAATTTAATAGGACCATTGAGTTTGAAAGCTTAGCATTTATGGGAAATCAAGTGCACATGAAGGAGTATATTTTACTAGAAAGAAGATTAGACTAGAAATCAAAATATCTGGGTTTTAGGATTAAGTCTTCCATTGATTCATTCATTATACAACCTTGAACAAATGTTTGGCCTATTTAACTCACATTATTGTTAGGATGTCATAAGAAGATGAAAGTGCTTTGAGAATCAAAAGGTGCTACACAAATGTAAGTTCCTATTAATATAGACTGGAAATAGTTAATACAAAGTAACAGGAATGTGAAAAGTCATACATGAACAAAGTCAAGAAAATAATTTCTGAGATTTATGCTTCATAGCTAATCATTTTTTCTTTCCTTTTTTTGACATCTGTAAACAGCAGCTAAATTTTTAAAGGTCATATTGGTGTTACTCTATTAATTCTACATAAGATAATCTCTTATAGCTGCAATTAATTACAGTGTCAATGAGGCTAAATTACAAAATTTCAAAGGAAGGAAAGAAAGAAATATAAATAAGCTGAAAAAGTGCTTGGATAAATCCATGTTAGATAGCTGCATACTGAGGTGCTAACATGGAGGAAGTCAGGGATGTTGAGAATATTTCATTGACTTTGAGGTTAACATAATGGAAAAGTAAGCATGGGATATTCTTCCATACAACACTTCTCAGTGCCTTTATGAGGGACAGAATCTAGGACTGGCTGCCATGTTGTTCTGATCCAATATAAGAGGTTTTATATTTTTATGCTCTGTCATAACTAATAACTAACATTTCTATGATGCTTTAAGATTTGCAAGGAGCTCTATGTAATTTATCTCATTTGATCCTTACAACAACCCAGTGAGGAAGGTACTATTATTATCCTTATTTTATAGAATAGGAAATTGAGGCTGAGAGAAGTCAAGTTAAATTACAGGATAATAGATTTAGAGTTGGAGTGGATTTTAGGGGACCATCAAATCCAACACTTTCCTTTTACAAATGAGGAAATTGAAGAAAGAAGAAATTAAGCAACTTGCCCAAATCCATACATCTAATTAAATGAGTAAAGCACAATGTGAACTCTAATTTTTCTAACTCCAAGTTCAGTGCTATCTCTACTATGCCACTAAGCTGCCAATTTCTGCCAATTTCACATTTTGAAGATCACTTATGAATTTTTCAATCAGGGGATCCTCAAAATCTTTTCCAAAGATAACTTGGTAAATGTCAAGGGACCTCTGTGGGGAAACTTTAATTTAAATCTATATTAATATGTGGGGTTTAGAGTTTTTGTTTTTTTATCAGATCAGTACAAAGCATTCATTACTGGCCATCTTCTCTATGCAGGACATCAAAATAAATGTCTTAGTTGCTATAATCCACCTGTTCTAGGACTCTGTCTTTGATAGAGGCTCCATAGGACATTCTGGTAAATGAGTATGGTATTTGAATGTACAAGTCCCACCTTTATGGGTAAGGATAAGGACTTGTCTATATTCAGACTATTCTATAAGCATGTACTAAGGATTTTTCTTAATGATGCCAGCAAATTACACCCTTATATATGGAAGAAATAAGTCATATGTAGACAGTTAAAAGCAGTGAGTTGGTTAAAACATATGACTGGGTCATGAGCTGGTGTCTAAATTTTCATTGGCCACAGGGTACATTTGTCATTTCTACTCTGTCATCTCCACTGAGAGCTACTAGGGGGTATACCAGGCTTTGAGGAAGATTTCATGGACCAGATAAGGGGAAGGACATAATGGAAGCCTAGACTTATCATCCTAAGTCATATAGTCTTGAGAGAGGAGGAGGCCTCACAGTTTAGGACAGTAATAGAAAAGGTAATTCTATCATGAAGGGTAAGACCATTTGTCATTATATAGCAAGTAAGGGGATCTACTTCAGGATGGCTAACTAAGACATAGAGGATAGGTAAAGAAAGAGAAAGAGATTCTAGGTTTAAGGGTATAATACATTTCCAGGACAGTGATGGAGGCACCTGCCATGTTGAGGTAGAAAAATGTAAAGCATAGGGAGGAATAATTTAGGAGACCAAATAGGAAAGGATATTTCTTATGCAGGGAAATGAGGGAGGAAAGATATTATCTTATAGATTCATGACCAGACAGGATAGAGTAAGGGAACTGATTTTTGGTTCCTCGCAGCCCAGAAGCCTAAGAATAAAGACTTGATGGGTTTTGTAGGCACTTGCGAGGGGCCCTGGTTTGCTGCATGAAGAACTAACATTTGAGAAAAGCAGATTCCAAAAAGATTGTGTCATCTTGCCAAACTGATCCCATCAGAAAAAAAAAAGAAAACAACAAAAATAGTAACCTAATATCTAGGCTTCTTAGGACTGGGCCAGCTGATACAAAGAATAAAATCTGGCTCAAAGAAATCAAACATTAATGAAGAACCATGGCAGTTTTCTTTTTTTCATAGGCTTGACCCAGCAATAATTGTGTCACTAAAGCAATATTGAGACTTGGGGAATCTATTCATGTACACAACTTTTTTCTTAGGTCTTTATAAAATATGTGAGTTCTCTTCATGTGATTTTATATGTTGATATTCCACAGATGGTCTAATTCTAATCTTAAAATGAATAAAGGTAAGTTCTTCTTGTTTATTAGCATACAATGACTCACAACACTTTTCCTTCCATTACTTCTTTATGCTGTTAAAGGAATCTTCAACTTTATTATGATTTCCTCCTGTTAGAACTCTGAAATTGAAGTGTATAACCATGCTTCCTTTGAACATACAAATTTGCTGAATATTTACCAAGATGTATTTTAAAGTGCAAAATTTTTGTATTATATAGGTATAAAAATTTAACAGAGGGATGAGTATAAGAGAATTTAAAAAATAAGTAATAAGTATTTTGATATGCTACATGAAAATGGTAACTTTTTTTAATTGTTTGATTCTGCAAATATTCTACTAAAAATGTTTATCATAATCAGGAATGCAAGTATATAACTATAATCCTATATACCAGGGAGGCTGAATCTGACAGATCTCTTGAGCTCAGGAGTTCTGAGCTACAATGGAATTAGCTTAGTGTCCACACTAAGTCTGACATTGATAGGGTGACCCCTTGGGAGGGAGAGGTTGCCTTTGGAGGTACAGATACTCCCATGTAGGAAACAGAGGCTCTTACAGATTAGTGGTGGCATCAGCCCCATGAATAAACCAGGGACATTCAGATTTAGTGAAATAGGAAGACCCAATTTAAAAATAAACAAAGGATAACAAACAAAATAAATGTCTTTTAAAAGAAAATGTTTATCATATTTAGTTTATAAAGTGAAAATAAACTGTAATGAATGGTATTAAAGTTATGCTCTTTATATCTGAAATATTTAAAAATATGAAACTAAAAATATAATTCTCAAAGAAATCCATCCACATAAATTATATGACCTACATTGCTTTAAAACACCAGTTCTTAAAAGATTACAAAATAAGACAAAATATTAGAATTTTCGAAGGTTAGTAGTTGTATTATTGACTTAACACTAATAACAATCTCTACTATCATGCCCTCATGTGCTGAGTTTTGCTTTTCTTCTTGCATTTCTGTTTATCAGAAATTGACTCCTGCAGTAAATGTATTGAAAATACATTTAAAAAACCCTCTTTCATGTCAAAATTTATTTTCTGGGGTGGCTAAATGGCACAGTGAATAGAGCACTGGCCCTGGAGTCAGGAGGACCTGAGTTCAAATCCAGCCTCATAGGAATAACACTCATAAACACACACACACACACACACACACACACACAAAACTAGCCATGTGACCTTGGGTAAGTCACTTAACCCCAATTGCCCTACCTTCCCCCCTCCAAAAAAAATTTATTTTCCCTGGATGTACCTCATACAAAACTTCCCTAGAAATTTTCATAAGGCTAGAATTTTAGGTTGATAGCTGGTACAGTGGATAGAGTGACAGGCCTGGAATCAGGAAGACTTATCTTTGTAAGTACAAATCTTGTCTCAGACACTTAGTAGCTATGTGACCCTGGGCAAGTCACTTAACCCTGTTTGCTTCAGTTTCTCATTGGAAAAATGAGCTAGAATAAGAAATGACAAACTTCTCCAGTATCTTTGCCAAGAACACCCCAAATGGGTCATGAAGAATCAGATGACTGAAACAGTCACAACAACAATAGCATTTTTCCTGACAACCTTTAGTGGGTATAAAACTCCTTCTGTACCTACCTCCCAGAATAGATATCAGAATAGATAATATTTGTAAAGCATTTAGTGCCTGACACATAGTAGGCATGTAATAAATAAATGGTTGTTCCCTCCCTATTCTATGCAGATAATTCCTATAAATGAATACTTAGCTGTTATCTTCCCCTTCAGTTGCAATCCTGCATCAATTTTCTTTCTTTTCTTTTTTTGCTTTTTATGGAGGTGGGGAGGGCAGGGCAATTGGGTTAAGTGACTTGCCCAAGGTCACACAGCTAGTAAGTGTTAAGTGTCTGAGACTGCATTTGAACTCAAGCCCTTCTGACTCCAGGGCTGGTACTCTATTCACTACACCACCTAGCTGCCCCCTGCATCAACTTTCTGTTGAACATCTCCACCTGGTTTTCTTACAGTCTTCTCAAATTAAAAAAATCCAAAAAGAAATCTTCCTCCACTAAATTCATCCATTTTCCTTACTCCTCTATATACTTTGAAGGCATGACCATCCCTTTGAGTTATTCTTGAAATTTAAAATTTTCTTTACCCTGCTCCCATAGTCACTTGTTGAGTCTTGTCATTTAATAGTCACAAATTGCTTAGTACTTCCTATATCTACATTTTGTATTTATTTAACTTTGGGCATGCCCATTTTAGTTTGTTTGTTTTTCCCTAGCAGAATGTAAGCCCCTTTAGGACAGGGATTGATTTGTTTTTGTCTTTTTGTTCTCAGTGCCTATTACATAGTAGACACCTAATGAATACTTGGTGGATCAAATACTGCCATAAGAATCCACAAGTGAGAGAAAACAATTAGCAATGCAAGGAACCAGAAATTAGATGGGCAGTCTTTTTAATGGTCACTAGTTGATGGTGGTGATTTTAGTGGCTGGAGCCTGACTAGCTCCTTGTAGTTCAGTCTTCAAATGTATTGGAAGAGAAGACAAAATTATTCTTATCTTCTCTGTGCCCCTTAGCTAGTGGGGATCCTTTCTACCATTATATATTTTAAGAGCTTCTTTATGAAGTCAAATAGGTTTGGAAGGGTTAAGATCAATTCAAGGACAGAAAGGCAAATAATACACTCTCAGAACTCACTCTACACAATATCCTTTTTGCTTTGTTCAGCTGAGTTCAGCCAAATAAGTCTTTGTAATGCTTTTCCAACGATGCTGAACAGTGACTACCGAGTTCTCATTGTGGACATCTTTGCTGTTTTTGTGAAAGAAATAAAATAAATTATCCTAAAAATGCTGCTTGCTTTTTTAAAAGGAACTACTGACAAGATCTAAATAGTTATTCGGTCTGTTTTGTTATCATAAAAGTGCTAACTACAAAATGCCGTCGTAATGATAAGAAATAAGTGGAAATATTCTCCTTTGGACAAGACAATAATAGCAATGCTTTGTAAAATGAAGACTTAGAAATTTATTTTTCTCTCTTTTTCTCTTTTCTACATAAGACTTTATTTCTGGCCCAGGGGAAAGAAGTTTTTTGTTTTTAATTGAAGATTAATATAATAAAATTCTAATATTTACAGGCATTTTAATTTACATTCAGATCAAAGTCTCCTATATAAATGATCATTACACACTTTTAATTTTAAGAAAGATTCTGGTTTTTTGGATGTTTTAATTGATTTATTTAATGTACATTCTCAGATTATCTAAAATGCATTTCCAAACTGGAATATAACAGCTATAGAAAGGAACTCCTAGAATAAATGTTGACAGTTTAAGTTGTAATGCTGCTGATGTCATGCAAATGGTAACTTGTGACATTTTACAATTTAGGTCTGAAAGGAAGTTTCCTGAAGAAGAAAAAAAATGCAAAAACATAACAACATGTTTAATAGGAAGATTATTTGCTTTTGTCTTTTATTTAGTATGTTATATTGAAATCATATTAATTAATTATAATAGATAATTAATTATATTTACATTTAATTATACAGTGAAAGCATAGCCATGTATATAATACTGTAGCTGTGTATGTAATAATTTTTTTCTAATATTTTATCTATTTTTGGGGAGTATCTCCCTAAACAGATGCATATATATACATATATATATATACACACACACACACATATAATGTATATACACAGTACTTTTTCTAACATTCTATTCATTTTAAAGAGTGGACTTATATATATATACATATATATAAACATAAATATGTCTATATAACATCTTTTTAGTCTGATTTCACATTAATTCCCCCTCTTCTAGACAAACTGCCCTGTTTTTTATTCCCTATACTAGATATTCCTTCTCCTTTGCACAGCCTATATCCCTCATACCTGGAATGTTTTCCCTTCTCATCTATCTATCCTGGGATCTGTAGCTCCTTTAGAGGCTAATCTCAAATACTGTTTACTTTAAGATGCATTTCCACAATGTCACTATTAGATCTCTTATCCAAGGTGATGGGTAAGGAAGGAAAAGAACCTATATGTTCTAAAGTATTTACAGAGGTTCACTTTGTGGTAGCAAAGAATTAGACATTGAGGGGATGCTCATCAATGGAGGAATGAATGAATAAATTGCTCTATATTATTGTGATGGAATACTACTGTGCTATAAGAAATGATAAGCAGGTTCATTTTAGAAAAATATGGAAAGACTTGCATGACATACCAAAGAGTGAAATGAGTAGAAAGAAGAGAATGTTGTATACAGTAACAGTAATATTGCTTAAAGAGTAACTGTGAATGACTAAGTTATTCTGAGTAAAATGAATATTCAAATCAACTACAAAGGACCTATGAAGGAAGATGCTATCCACATCCAGAAAAAGAACTGATATATGGAAATATGTGTGGTATGATTTCACATATATATCTCTATGAAATGTTGACCTTCTCTAGTGTAGGCCTGGGAGGGAGAAAAGGAGGGAGGGAAGGAGATAACTAAGAACTCAAAATGTAACAAAATAAGGATGTATTTCTTAAATTCCTCCAATTCTTGCTTTTCTCCTATGTAATAACTTGGTATTTATTTTGTTTATATATTGTAATTACTCTATTGTATCCTTTCAATAGAATGTAAGTTCCTTGGAAACAGGAATCATTTTACCTCATTCACATTCCTTCTGTCTAATATAGTGCCTGGAAAATGCATAGAAGGGTATATGTTCACATATAAAATATATCTCCATTTTGTGGAAGGAATAAGAATGTCCACATATATTGGGGAAGGTATGTGCATATGTGTGCATATCTAGATATGAGAACATTATATATGTAAACATTAGTAGGGTTCTTTTGCTCTAATCTTCCACCCAATTTGGTATAACGTTTCTATGTGGTTTTTGTGCTATCATCCTTAAATATAACATATTTAAATATTTTATAAATAACAATAATAAATAAAAAGTGAGATTACCTTTCTGAGACTTTTTAAATTATAAAAGCTACCCCCCAGTTATATGTTTGTATGACTTTTTCTTTTTTGTAGCCAGGTAAATTCAAATAGGATATCTCTTGATACAAGATGGTATCTAGCAGCATTGGTGATCCCATTCGTTGTCTTCTGGAAGACACAGGATTGAGCAGAACTCAATTGAAATATACATAGTGAAGAATTCTCAATATTGGCCCTCTATTCACCTGCAGTGACAGTCGCCTGTACCAACTGAGATCAGCTGAGAGGTTGCTTTATAATTTAATTTTCTAAACAGAGCACTTGGACTGAACTCTTTCCATTAGCTTATTACTATCCACATTTAGTAATACTTGCCCCTCACTTGTGTACCTCACCCCTATTTATTTCTCCCTTTCTGGCTCACTAACTGTCCTATTTTCTTTCCTTATTTTCTCTTTGCTTTGAAATTTTAAATATGTAGGAAAAGGTTAATGCTGAAAAGTTTCTTATCCCCTTAACAGGAAAAAAAATGATATATACATCTAACAAGTCAATATTAGTGCAGAGAAAGGCAGCCAATTTCTTTAAAAATCATACTATCCACAATTAGTGTTTCTTTCCATAATCACATATTTGAAGTTTTGAAAGAAATTTCTCTTACTTTTTTCATCTGCAAATTCTTACCCTAGTAGGAGGTAAAACTTAAAGGTTATAGTAGTGAACCACCAACTCTGGCAGCTTCTGCTATGCTGGAAGTTCTAATGTTGTCCCAGCTACAGATTATTTCTGTTTGTTTTGCAGACCAGTCTAAGTATAGAGAGGTTTCTCACCAGTATGTTGGCCATGGCAATTTGTGATAAGGCTAGGAACTGGACCATTAATTTCATTGGTTCAAGGAAATCCTGAGTGAGGACACTCCATGCAGATTCAAGTTGATATCTTCTCTTCAACTCTTATTCTTAAAGCTGCCCGGAGAACTGAGAGGTTAAGTGTCTGGACCAGGGTCTCACAGCCAGTATGTGTCAGAGGTAGGACTTAAGCCTCTTTAATGTTCACCTAGTTCCAGGGTCAGCTCTGTATTAATTTTGTCATGCTGCCTCTGACATAAAAGACAACAAAACACAGTTTCACAACTGAATACCTGAAAAGTATAGAGAATAAAGATTTTAATGGTGCAGATCTTGAAATAAAGAAAAATACAGCATGACCTTCAGTAGCTTGTTTGGTTTGTTGGGGTGATTTGGTTCTGCTTGCTTCAGCAATGGTAGTAGTAAAATGATAGAAAAGCAGCAGAAGGTAGTAAGAATCAATCAGTCAATAAGCATGTTTTAAGCACCTACTGGATTCCAGACTCTGTGTTAAGCACTTGGGATACAAAAAAAAAAGCAAAGGACAACTGCCCTGGGTCTCAAGGAGTTCACAGTCTAGTAGGGGAGATAAAATGAAGCTATATACAAATAATATGCATACACACAGAGGAATCACACCATTCTTAAACTATAAATATTAACTGAACTGTTAGCCCTCTAAATGTAAGATTCATACCCAGTGACTATATGCTGAAGGGACTGAATTTTTTGCTTTAAACAAAACCAGAAGACATAAAGAAATAACAAATAAAGAGCAGGATGGTTCATAGATACTCATTGGATGAAGAAATGAAGGACTTGATGGAATGAGTTTTATTTATTTATTAATTATTATCAAGCATCAAAAGGGAACAATATTTCATAGGACATTTGGTCACTTCAAATTATAGTTCTCATCATAAGTATTTGTAAAAAGGTCACTATGAAAATAATTATAATTTGGGTACCAACATTGCTTGTATAGGATGAGGAGCTAGAGAAATCTTACCGAAACCTCAACTAGACCCTCCAAATTAAAATAACATTTAATATGACTTCAATGCAATGGAGAGGGGTCAGGTTTAAGAAATAAGAGAAAACAAAAACTTGTACATTGCTCAAAAGTCTTAGAACTATATAATAGGAATCAGAATTGCTAAACATGGTAAATGAAAAGTAACATATTACATTATAAAATTGCATTTTTATCAGAAATGACTCAATACTAATGTGTGAGTCATTTGGTAGTTAATTTTCTGACTACATTCAGACTGCTGAATTGTTAGAGAAAAATTTTAAATACAAAAAAACCTGGGAAAAGATGAAAGACAAGAAAAATATGTCAAGCAATTAAAACAACTTTAACATCTCCATGGAATAGGTCTGGAGATTGTGATCACAGAGCCCTGTCAGAAATTATACATATATGACATACTTTTGAGCCTCTCTACTCTTATTTTCTGCATGGGAAAAGAGAAGGCATATAGGGGAGAACATGTATCTGGAGTCAGGTGATCATTGTTGCTGTGTGAGGGTTCATGTCAGACATGGATGAGGACTGCACAGGATGAAAAGGTGTTATGGGTTTGGAATCTTCCATGGACTTCTTTAGTGGAGAAATATTAACGTTATTGAAAGCATGTATTTATACAAGTATCAAAATGTGAAGGGCCAACTAATGCTCAGACTATTTGGCTAGATATGTAATATCTAACACAAGACTGATGGATGATTACAATGAATATATGTTATCATAACAAGGAGCAACCTTGTGTATGAATGCCAAACCTTCAAAAGTACAACAGTAAAAACATGAAAAACTTATTTAGCCTCTCAAGTATTTACATACCCAGATATTTTTTCAGTTTTCATCCAAACATTTGCTATGTGGAAAACATACAACATGAATGGGATATTTTGACATAATTGTCCTTTAGTTAGGATAATAAATTTATGGTACAGATGACCTAACCACTGAAGCACCAAGCAGTAGTTTAAGAGAGAAATTACTGATGGAGAAAGAAAAATAGGGTATTGTGTGAAGCACTGAAACACTGAAAGTGATCTGTTAACATGGAATTTTAAATAGTACTGCTAATAAAAGTCTGTAAATATAAACATCTGGACGAAAAATCAAAGTGACTCAAATTTTATACTCATACTATAAATGTAGAGAGGACACTTATCATGACTTTAAATTTAGCCCTAGATTCATTAACAGTTTTTAACATTACATGGATTATGTTTCTATCAAACTTTAACTTTCTGTGAATTTCCTAATTAAATTCACCCTTGAAATATTATTACCCTATTGACATCTTGTTTCAGTAAGTGAAGATTCTAAAATATCAAAGTCTATGTGAAAGCATTAACTTTCCTTTTCTGTGATTTAAATTTTACTAATATACGAAGTAAAGTCAGGGCTGAAATGACTTAAGAAAAATCTATAATCTTAGCTAAATGGGAAAAGATGATAAGGAAAATCAAATAAAGAGATTAAAACCTTGTGTTGTCAAAATAATATTCTGGAGAAAAATAACCTGCTTGACTGTCAAACCTATTAAGTTTCCTTGTAAAAATTATGAAGATAGTGTGATGCAAACTGGTTTCAAATTAAATGTATCTATATACATATGTATGTGGTTAAAAATAAAAATACATTCATGTACCTAGTGATATCATAAGAACTTTAATCTATTATAGAAAACATCTCAATCACACAATATATTATTTTTTTCTTTTTTAGTAATTTATTTCTTTCTCTTTTTCAGACTGATGCTGGGTGCTTCAGTGGTTTCTCAGCCTCTGTCACAAATTTATTACCATAATTTATGGACAATTTTGCCAAAATTTCCCATTCACTCCTTATGCTATATACAACAACAAACATTTGGAGGAAAACTAAAAAAAATCTAGTTATGTCAAAAAAGATGTTGCATATAATGTCAAAAAGACATACAGATATTTGATATTTTTGTTCATTTTTCCTACAGATGTTGCTATCACAAAGAAAAAGCCTCAGTGCTAATAGATCATCTAGAGCCAGATCTTCAACTTTTCCAATTTTTCCAAAATATTATTCTCTGGAAAGAAACATTCCATTGTTTATTCTTTAAAAGGGAAAGTAGAATGTAGATTAGTGACCCAGTAGAAAGAAGACTAAAGAATGGAAGATCAATGAGGAAATTGCATTTCTGGCAACAGTTCTCCAGTTGCCTGTCTAACTTTGTAAGCCAGGACCACTGAGAAAAAGAAATGTAATTGCTTTGAGATGTCTAAATATCTCATAATAATATTTCCCATGTTAAAAGTCAGACTCAACAGAATACAAGGAGCAAAAACAAGAGGCACGCTGAAATTTTGCTCTCTACAAAAAAAAAAAAGATAACCTCCTCTAACCTATCAGAAGACCTTATAATTATAATAGATGGGAAAGGACGAATTCTTACAACAGCCATCCACATAGACCAATCAGCTGAGTGAATTTTACCTTGAACCAGAAAACTTTCCTTTTGAGTCACTAACATCAAAATGAAAGGGGTTGCCTAAGCAGACAATGGAAAGCTGGAATCATCAGATCCAAGTGTGGGAGGAAAGCCAGGGAACTAATTAGCAATGAGTAAGTGGAGTCTGAACAGTGTTCTTGCTGGTTCACCAAAATTTGTGTTCAGTAATGAGCTTTGACTGCCACTTTAACAAGATGACCAGTTTTAATGATTTTGGAATCCAATTTAATTGCATGTTATTATTTTGTTTTCTTTGCTTTTCAAATGCCAATTTTAAGGTAACTTGTTCCTATCAGGAATGTCTTGCTTATTTTACATCCAATCCTAAGTCTCTTCTCATAGTAATATTTTTGATTTCTTGAAAATATTCAAATTGCAGTTGGTAGATCTAATAGTATATGATTCTTCATATAAAGAGTTGACTATTAAGAGGGTTAACATCACTAGGCTTCCCCTAGGAGGCTTGGATCTTGCCAAATATACCATATATGAAATTGTGAGGGGGAGGGACAGGAGGGAAGGGAACGAAGGGATCTCCTCAAGGTTTTTCTTTTTTTTCTTTTCTTTTTTTTTTTTAAACTAAGCTTCAATATACACCAGCATAATGAGAAACACAAAATTGGAAAACATAGTCAATCACATAGAGGCTTTTTATAATGTCTGGTTGTAGTTGAAGTTGCATAGGAAAAAACCTTTTGGAGACCCCAGGAAGGGAGATTTAACTAACACATCAAAGCCATAAAGGGATTCTGCCTTTGGCTGATTCTTTGAAACAAAGTGTCACTCATCTCCCACCCAACCCCAACTAGATAGGATTGGGGCAGGCAGGCTCCCCATAGGGGAAGTATTAAGAAAAAAACAAACCTGTTACCTCTCCTGGACCTCTCAAATCCAGTTTGCTGTTTATAATCTGCTCTTGGATAGGAAAATAACCAGATCCATCAAAATTTAATGTAAAAGTGAGAGTAAATGGTCTCTGACTGAAGATCTAGGGACTTCTTCCATAGCATAAAGCATATTTTTAATTGAAAGTTACTTCACTGCATATTGACAATCCAATAATTATCTCCAAACCATGAATATGTCCCATAGACTTGTTCAGAGATATTATGGAGGAAGAAATGACTGGACTTGAAAAATGATTGGATATAGAGGTGAAGAAGTGAGGAGTTCAGAATTACACCTGGATTGTGAGCCCTGGGTGACTGGGAGAAGAGTTGTACTCTAGTCAGCAATATAGAAATTAGAAAGAGGAAAGGGTTTGCTCTCCTGTAGATGCTTTTGTCCCACTCCTTTTCTGTAACATGTAAGGTGGCAAAACCCCAATCTATTGGATTCTGAACTTGTGATTAAATAATAGTATGTTATCTGTAATATGCAGCTAAGAAAGATGTACTCAATACTGATGTTCACCTACCTTTCATGTACAAGAGACTTAAAATCATTACATGCCAAGGATTCTATTAGGAGATTATTTCTCTAAACATATTAAAGGCCACTGATGAAAATGTCACTCCAGACACCTGAGGCTTCTTTCTGATTGCATCGCTGTTAATTCCTAATCAATGGAAAGTATTTTCAAGAGGAATTATTAAGTGGCAATCAGCACAAAGTTCGAGCTATTGAAATTTGGTGAGCTTATCTAGTTCTGTACAGTAAGATAATTAACCCTATCATACCATCTTATAGAAAGTGAATATAAGCAAATTATTTAAGTAACATTATTAGTTCAAATCATATATCATGGCAGGTGGTCATTACTATCTAAAATGCATAAAAATCATTAACATGGTATACTGCCACCACTCTGATGTAGTTACCTTATCACTTGGACTATTGCAATAGCAATATATAGTTGAACTCCCCACTCCCATCCAACCTCTTCTCAGCTTTCAAAGTGATCTTCCTAAAGCACATATCTGACCATGTCACCCTCTATTCAATAAGTAACAAACTTCAATCACTTTATATTATTCCAGGATAAAATATAAAATCCTCTGTTTGGCTTTTAAAACCTTCATAACTTGTCTCCTTCCTACCTTTCCAGTCTTCTTATGCCTACTGTCCTTGACATATTCTACTATTTGGTGACACTCATCCCCTTGGTGTTCCTCAAACTAGATATTTCATTTCCTGAGTTCCCAGTATTCTCATTGGTATTCCCCTATGCCTGGAATTACTGCCCCTTCCCCCCTTATCTCTGCCTCCTTGTTTTGCTGGCTGCTTTCAAGTCTCAGCTGAGTCACATCCTATGCAAGAAGACTTTACCAATCTCCCTTAATCTTAGTGACTTCCCTCTGAGATAATCCCCAGTTTTCCTTGTACATATCTTGTTGCACAGTTATTTTCATATTATCTCCCCTATTGGACTGTGAGTTTCTTGAGTACAGAGATTTCTTTCACTTTCCTTCATGTCCCTAGCACTTAGCACACAACAGGTGTTTAATAAATGCTTGTTGATTGACTGACCGTTATCATCTTTTTCCTGAATTTTGTAGAATCTTCACTCCTGGTGAAACAGATTCCCAAATCCATAATTTGGGAAACACAAAAAAGACTAGCATTGAAGACTTTCTCCTGAGAGACAAATACAATATCTAAACTCCTATTTTTATTTGACCCATTACATATTTCTATAGAAGAAAATCAAGGAGTAAAAAACAGACTTTTTGGAAGAATATCAAAAGAGAAGATCATCAGACTGCCAGAAAGCCAGTGGCTTAAGTCTAACAAACCAAAATGTCCAGGGAATTTTTCTTTCCATAATCATGGATGCCTATTTTGAAGGAAAATATAAAACTGTTCTAAGCAAGATTCATTCCTTCAGTCTCTGACATGCATGCATAGATCTGTCAAGAATCATTCCTGGAGCACTTACATGCCAGAAAGGAAAATATTTTGCAATTACATACATTCAATTAAATTCAATAAAAATTCTAGTAGGGAACTATTGGGTTCCAACCACTGTACTAGGCATTGGGGGAGATGTAGTCCTTGACATCACAAAGCTCAGAGTAATATTAGGATCATGCAAATACACAGAAAGCTACTAAATAAATAATATATAAATGTATCACAGAGCCACAAAACCAATATAAGGTTGTTCCCACTTCACTCTTTCCATTTGCTCTGTTGGCAGCAGAAAAAAACGGAAGGATCAGGACTACATTGGCTAGTTAGATACCTTTGGTTTCTTATATTTATGACATGAGTTGTCATTGCTGGTGAGCCTGAGTAGTTAGAATAATAGAACACACTGTGCCTTCAAAGGAAGAATCACACTATTTAATCACACAAAGCATTTGGCAATGCAAAGTGCACAAGCATATACACACATTCACATTCATACTCAAACACATCATATTTTTTTGGTCCCCAAAATAAGAAAGAGCCAACCAAATGATGTTTTGTATCCTACAGAGCCCCCAAGGATATCTAAACTTTCAAAACTGGAGAATTGATTTATGAAGCCTTCAGTCTAAGATTAGCCCAATGACATTCCATTGTAGATTGAAAATATCATCTTTGTTGGGCCCTCAATACCAAATCTATGAACAATAGGCATAATTAAACATAAGAAACTGCTAAATTAAGGAAACTAAATGATAGAGCAAATTATTTTATTTTTGCACCTGTGGAGTACAGTATGCCATTGTTGTTTTCTTGTGAAAAATACAGCACAGACAATTTCATGCATAATGATTGAAAGTATTAGGTATAGTGGAAAGTATTGTGGACAATAGATTTCTTCTCCAAAGACCAAGAAGATGTCAATGAATGTATTTTTCAAGTCTTAATGAGAATACACAGCTGCCACATATTCCATTCAGTGCATTTCAATATAACTGATGAAAATAATGATTTAAGATCTGTGGTCTTAAAAATGGTGAAGGAGAAAAAAGAGACTGAAAAGAAACTTCAAGAACAAACCTGATGTGTCTATGTGCCTGCAGTTTTTGTTTCTGCTCCTTGAGATACACAGAATTATTGTTTTCCACAATTATAATCCACAGAATTTATTGAATAGCCATGCCAAATGATTACCGTGGGATCAACATATAGAGCAAAAATAGCATCTATAGAATTGGTATGTAATCAATCAAGTAAGTTACAAATATCTGTAATGCTTACTGTGTGAGTACTGAGATCAATAGGTTCATGGTTGTAATAATGGAGAGTGGCATCCCTAATTTGCTTCACTACAAGTAAAGAAAGCTACCTTGAAATAAGAAAAACAAAATGACAAGGTAATCTGAGGAGACATTGTTAAGTTATGCAAGGTTATTTTACATTTATTTCCAGCAGCGATTTACATATTGTTGCCCCTAGTCAAGATAGAAAGCAAAGGTGCCAAGGAAAGAATCTGCCAGTAAACTCACCATGAGCTAAGATAACATTGCCTGCAGAGAAAAAAAAAAAAAACAATCCAAGCATCTGTCTCTGTGAAATGCCAAACTCTCTCCTACCAGACATCAGTCTAGTTTAGCATACAACAGAGCAACATTGTAATAAATCTTTCCCTTATTTTATCATGGCCATAGGATGTAGTCCTGCTTCATTAATTATAGAAGCAGAGAATCTCAGAACGTGAAGAGAAATTAAAGTCACATAATTACATAGTTGAAGTAGTTTCTGAAGCCATCTAGTCAACCCACATCTGAATGAATTGATCAGTCAACAAGTATTTATGAACTACCTACTATGTGTTAGGCATGGTGTTAGACTCTGGAAATATAAATGCAATGTGAGAAAGTCCCTCTTCTTCAAAAAAAACTTACATTCTCCCAGGGTATGAAAATATTCACAGGTTAGTAAATGCAGGCTAGAGGCAGCTAGATGGTGTAGTGGATACAATACTGTACTTGAAATCAGGAAGTCCTGAATTCAAACTCTACCTCAAACACTTATTAGCTATGTGACCCCTATGCAAGTCCCTTAGAATAGTAGCTGACATTTCCTGTTGCGCTATTAGTCTTCCAAAAATTTTATTCATCCATTCATCCATCCACACAATATATTATACAAACACATGTAGACATATTTTACATATCTATATATCTCTATTTCTCACTACAATTCTGAAAGGGAGGTTCTCCTACATACATAAATGAGATAATATTTGTAAAGTGCGTAGCACAGTGCCTGGAACATATTGGGTGCTTAATAAATGCTTATTTCCTTCTTTCCCCATTTTACAAATGAGGAAATTGAGGCTCAGCAAAGTTAAATGATGCCTGTGGTCACAGAGGCAAGACTCAAACCCACATCTCTTCAGACTCTAAGATTTGGGCTCTTTCCATTATTCTCTACTTCTCTCTACTGTTGTCTGTTCTAGAAATATCAATGGAAGTACTAGAGGTCTGTGATCTGCCAGATAACAGAAAGCTTAAAATAGGGGAACTTGGGCTGATCAGATCAGTGAATTTAAAAGAAAAGAGTCAGATAATATTTGAAAATCTAATAATCAGGATAAGAATCAAGTCAAGTAGAAGAAAGAGTACATAAATAAAAAGATAAGTAATAGGTCTTGAAATTCTGAATGTCTCTTGATATATCTAGTCAATCATCAGAGGTGATTTTTAGCAACAGCTAAGGCAAAATAAATGTATAGTTGTTCTGAGTCAGATGTATTTATTACTCCTTTTCAGAAACCTCCTTCTGAGAGCAATGAAATATTTTATATTCTCACTGAAACAAGTCATGCTGTTTAGTCCAGACTATGCTGTCCACATGCTTATAATTTATCATGTATAGTTCTGAATCAAGCTTCCCTGTAGTTGAAGTGAGTAAGAACAATTCATGCCCTTGAGAGCTTGCAATCCCCAAATGACTGCTGAATGAATTCAGTCCACATAAATAAATAAGGTACAAAGATTCTACCAGATGCAGGTTTCAGGAGACAAATGAATCTGACTTTAGGATTATGGAGAAGGTGAGTGAGAAGGCATAGACTCTAGGCCCTAGAGAGATGAGAAAAACATCTGGGACCGAGCAAGTGATGACAGAGATTCAGGAGGATAAGAAGTGTGGCCTACTGAAAATGTATAGGGAAGCAAACAAAATTTAAAAAGTGATAGCATCTAGGATAAAAAATTCTTTGAGTATATTCATCAATTGGGATAATAGCCTTACTTAGAGGAAACTTTCAACAAATTATGTATGTTATCTAAAAGTAAGAAGAGAGACAATCTAGGAGAATCTTGAATAAGAAAGTTTAGGAGGAAAGAAAAGAGAACACAGGTCAAGAATTTGCTTTAAACATGAAATTCCCACCTGGAAAGACAGAGAATAATAGCTGACAACACATTCCCCATAGTAATCTTTCCTATTTTAGAACAGTGAAAAACAACTCTTTTCATTCTGAGACAGACTTGTAAATCTAAATTGACCAAAGCACATCTGGAGTCAAGGGTGTGTGTGTTCCATATTCACCAATGAACACTTGTAGTGATGAAAAGGCTAGAGGCACTGCTGGTAGGGAAAACAAAGAAGGCAGGTGGCCCTCTAAAAAAAAGAGTGTGTTTGATAAAGAGGAGAGAGAAGATAAAGGAAAGAACATGGAAAACATATCTACACATATCCCTGTGCCATGGCAGCACAGAAAAATTTCCTATTCCTAACGTAGACCCCAAACAGGATTTATAAGGTATCAGGAGAGTCTTGGGCCACATAATTTAATGAAGGGAAGAAGGAAACACCAGAAAATACATAGGCAAGAATGATCCTTGTGGTGGGGAGAGAAAAATCTTAGCTTGAGCCCTGGGGAAAGTCTAATTTGCTTGAACATATCAGCTTACAACAGACACTTTCTAAGTCATTTCTCATCTCTCTCTATCCATGTTCAGAGCTAAAAATCCCAATTCCATTAACTTTTATTCACATGATCTATTTTCCCATCATTTAATCATTTTTTATTGCTTTTCTTTGGATCATTTCAAATTTCTTCATCTCATTTCAAAAATATTTTGGAAAAAAACTGGATGAAATGAATTACCAAGGACTTTACACTCTAAAGTACAACATTAGAACTATTACAGCATTCTCCTGTTAATAGTGAATCATAGGATAATACTTGATGGTACCTCAAACATCACCTAATTTAACCTTACCATAGCCCATTCATTTTAAGCAATCATTGCATTGACCTTTTGATGTATATTCAGGTTGTAGACTACCATAATTTCACATCTATTTCTGCTTTACTTGGTTTAGCCTGTCGATTTTAGTCAATCAGGCAATAAACATTTATTAAATGTTCATTGTGTGCCAGGTACTGTGTTAAGCCCTATGGATACAAGAAAGACAAAAGACAGTCCTGGATGCCAATAAGTTCCCCATTTAATGGAGGAGACATGTAAATAGTTATATACATATATGTAGATTTGTTCATTCCTGAATACTAGCCTCAGATTAGTCCTTTTTGAATTTCACCCCAAATTTGACAATATGTTTTTGCAATTTGCTGAGATTATAGGAAGTTATGCTATATGAGGACTGGTTGAAAGAAACGGAAATGTTTGGTGCAGAAAAAAGATGTGGCTAATGGTGGTTTATTTGTTTTTGTGGGGTGTGCAGAGATATATTTTACTTGTCTTCAAATATGTTCTCCCTCAACTCCCCTATGACAATTTTGAGTTCCAACAAGTCTGGGCGTGCCATTCCTCTAATACTCCCATTTTAAAGCCAATATGCCTTTGTTCACACCATTCCATTTGCCAAGAATCCCAATACTTCCTTTACCTTTTTACACTCCACCAGTTCTATTTATAAAACCATATCCATCCAACCTTTTAGCTTAAATGCTATCTGGTTGTTACTATATACATGTTGCTACATATATCCATGTAGCCATGGAGTTGCTACAATCTTCCCTGATCATCTCAGCCAGGAGTGCACTCCTCTCTGCTCACTTAACTACCTCCAACTCTGTGTTGTAATCATTAGAATTTATGCCTGATATTCCCTGTTATTTCAGAGAAGGGACCATGTCAGGCATATCTTTATATCTTTTACATAGCCTGATATAGTTAATTGCTCTTAATAGGCATACAATAAGTTGAATGAATGAGTAAATAAAGCAATAGATTACATGACCTTCACATCTCCTGGTTTAATTAGACTATGTCCTTTATTTTCTTCACTGGAAATAGAGATCATTTTAAAGGCCCTACTCTGTTTTAAAACTAAAAACTTTATTTAAAAAAAAATAAAAATTATGCTAACCTTCCTGTAAAGTCTTCTTTTCCAAGAAGTGGAATCAGTAGTGAAAGGTAAATGTTACAATCTTGAGGTAATCAGTTGAAATCATGGGAGGGGAAGAGTGTTAATCACTAAGATCAAGTGAAAGCCAAGATCAATCAAATGTGACTAGGCTCTGTGAAGTCTGAAAGTAGGACAAAGATGAGGTAGAATGCTTAGTCCTTTAAGGTTGACACAGTAGTCAAAAAGTCTACTGCTTCAAGAATTATGATCAAATGGTTAGCACAGCTCTTTGTAGCTTTTAGGAGAGGTCTGTGGCTATGGCTGACAGTGGGTTTTTTCTGCTTTTTAAGCTAGGCTTACCGACATGGCTCATCCCAAAAGAGTTTGGCACAACTGAAAATGCTATTCAAATTTCACCTTTGATTATATTTATAATTTGATGGGCTTTGTTGGTTTCTGACCAGGATCCCATAAGCACCTCATCTGTTAGAGGGATAATTTCCAGGCATATGGCAAACAAAGCCTGGAAGGAATTTTCAAGTGCGCTGGAGGCCCAAATGTCCAGCCTCTTTGCTGGTACAAGCAACTGTCTAGGACTGGATAGGGACACTGGTCATGAGATAGCTATCAAAGGTCACCTTTAACAGGTCACTGGGGGTCCAGAGGAAGCATGGCCTAGACTTGGTGTCAGCAAGATCTGGGTTCAAATTCTTGTTTAGTTACTTAGTTGTAATACCTTAGAAACTTAGATAGATCTCAGTTCTTTATCTGAAAAAAGACAAGCCTTGGAATATATGGATAGTAAGGTCCCTTCCAGCTCTGAATCTGTGATCCTATGATGCCTTTATGAAGGGTAAACTTCAGCTTGGCTGATTGATCAGACATCCCAATAAATAAAAGCATTCATGTTATTATTACCTCTGCTTCTGGGAACCAAATCAGGAGCCAGTAACAATAGTTATTCGGTTATCACTATGCCTTTTGTGACAGTAGAGCAATTTTAAAAGTATGGTGAGTTGTTGTTTTGTTGTTGCTGTTGTTGTTTTTAAACTATCTGTGGTTCATGAGTTACAGGATAATGTGATTTCTCTCTATTCAGTGATACCATAGTAACTTTTAAGTGTCCAATAGTTCTTTAAGAAATTCAAAGAAATTCCACCACCTGGTGCTGACAGTCACAGGAACAATGTTGCTGTTCAGTCACTCAGTCATGTTCAACTCTTTGTGACCTGATGGAGGATAGCATGCCAATACTATCATGGGGTTTTCTTGGCAAAGATACTGGAGTGGTTTGCCATTTCCATCTCTAGTGGATTAAGACAAACGGGGTTAAATGATTTGTCCAGGGTCTCACAGCTAGTGACTCTCTGAGTCCACATTTGAACTCAGCTCTTCCTGACTCCAAGCCTAGAACTCTGTCCTCAAGTCACCAAGCTGCCTCCACAGGAACAACAGTCATTCTTTTCTAATTCTGCTTTACTGTTTTCCATTCTTGTTTCTCTATTTTAACTCTAATTTCTTCTTTTTTGTCCTTTCGGAGGGGGAAGGTGGGGCAGTTGGGGTTAAATGACTTGCCCAAGGCCACACAGCTAGTAAGTGTCTGAGGCAGCATTTGAACTCAGGTCCTCCTAACTCTAGGGCCAGTGCTCTATTCACTGCACCACCTAGTTGCCCCACTCTAATTTCTTAGAACTAATTTTCAAGTGTTGTGCATAGTGCTAGATTTAATAAAAAGACTATTGTTCTATAAATTTAATTATTCCTATCAATGCCATGATAGCTTTTAAATATCATTATTACTTGTCTAAAAGTCCTTCCATTGTAATAGTCCTGATGACAAGAATTGGACTGGCTACCTTATGAGAGGCCCTACATTCTAATACAATTCCAAGGGTCTTTAGTAACTTACCTTGCCAGCAAGACTTGTTACAGTTGGTTCAATTGTTTAGTGAACAATGCAAAAAATCTAGCATGTGCAGAGCACCCTATTAAGTGCTATCTAAGAACACGCAGGTAATTAAAGACATGTGTCTTGACTTTCTAATCTCCTGCATCTTGTTTAGCTCATGGTTCTCTCTGAGTCCGTTCTAATACCAGGAAGCAATTGCCCTTGGCCTATTCAGTGTAATGGAAAACAGAGCCCATACATTCAAATGATTAGTATACTAAGTAGAGAACTAAGATTTAATGTTGCTGCCTCCTCCTCCTATCAAATAGAAGTGGGTGAGTGGCCCATCTACCTAGCAAATCTTCTCCCAGAAAGATAGCCAACAGAGAAGTTCCAAAAGATCTAAAAAAATCCCTTAGCCCAATAAAAACGTCCTGACACACTCCTGGAGGGAAGAACTCACTCAGGATTCAGGTAGGGAAGAGAGAGTTAACACAAGGCTTTCTGTTTCTGTTTCAAAGAGCTCTGTCTCAAAACAGTGATAATAACTGACCCCCAAAGTTTTCAAAGCACTCTGAAAATTATCTTGAGTCTCATAATATGCCACTGAAGGACCATCACCCTCGCTTTACAGGTATAGAAAGTGAGGCTCAAGAGAGCTTAAATGATTTTTCTATAGTCCCATAGCTCATAAGTATCACAGTTGGATTTGATCATAGATATTTCTGACTTCAAGTCTATCAGTCCATCCACTATGCTATGTTGGATTATCTTGTAATTGTAAAATGTGTTTTCTTGTCTGTGATCTGGGGTATTTTAATAGCTAGAATTTTACTCTACTTGTATCATCTTTTCCAATTCAAGGACACTTAATTTCCTGAAGCTGTTTTTTATGATGTCAACATGTGGATTATAGAAATAATGGGTAACACCCAGTGAGGTATCCCTTTGTCCAAAACTGAGCCATCAGTAACTAACTTCCAATCATTCACATTCCCACCTACTGCTAGAAAGTTCTAATTTTTCCCATCTCTTAATTAGGGTATCATCTGAAACAGAACATGAAATCTTACTAAAGTCAACTTCTATTAGGACTAAACCTTCTGATGTATCTACTAGGTCTGTCACTCTGGCACAGGGGAAAATTAGATTAGTCCAAAAAAACTATTCTTCACTAAGTCACATTGATTTTTGCCAAGCATTAGAGGCAGTTCCAGGTGCTTGCAAATTGATCCAATCCAGGTAATCAGAACAATCTGTAATTTTCTGGGTTGTCCCATTGCTTTCTTTTCTTTTCCTTTCTTTAACAGCCATAATGCTTACCCTTCTCTACAGATACACAAGGGTTTAAGATTTTTGAAAGAAACAAAGCTCCCCCTAAAACATGACTCCTTGCTTCTATTCACATAGATTTGAGTGGTTTTTCTCTTACAGTGAGTGCAGGATCTTCTAGCATCCTTAACTTCAGAATAATAGAATTGACCAGAGGAGGTGGCTCCCATATCAAGACCCTTGTGCCCTCTATACCACTCAAATAGAAACAGGACCACTAAATGGTATGTAAGTTTCTCTATGGGTCACATATTGACTTGGAAAACAACATGTTAATATTGCCTACATATTTTTTTTATTTTGTTAAATAATTCCCAATTACATTTTTAAAAATCTGTTGCAGGGTGCCTGGAGGAGTATTGTAAGCTGCTATGTTTGACACCTCTGTTATAGATTAATACAAGAGGTGACATTTTAAGGTAAATGGGCAGAATTTTTCATATAATGATGTTACTGGCATTGTATTTTCATTTTTAGGTGACACTTAAATGATTCGAGCTTTAGTTAATTTTCTGTTCAGGCTATAGGATTGTTTACCTTTTTATATCAACAATGTTACAGTATAAATATTAAATGGCTCAGATGTTTCATTTTTTTCCCACCAGTCATTTATAAGTAGGATGTAAGAAATGCTGACTTTTTAATGCTTTGAACATATTACTTAAAATAGTAGTGATACTCATTTATGTAAAAAAGCTGACAGGAAGAAACAATGGTTAGGGGAAAAAATAGCAGCTCCTTCCAGATTATTTGTAGAAATACAATCTTCATGTTATGGCCACAGCTCTTACAGATTTGCTGGCTATTGATGTGGAAGCAATTATATAGAAATGTTCATGTGAAATATTTCAAAGAATACCAGGGTCTTGGTCACATTTATCCAAGCATCTGTAAATTAATATGCAATTTTAAATTTGCTTTAGATGGTTATTTTCCAATTTTACCAACAATTTTTAGATCTTGCTCTTAGCATTTGAAAGGCCTTAATTACCTTTTTTTTGTAGTTTATAAGAAAATCTCAAAGATTGTTACCCACTGTGACCAAGTCTACTAGAGGATTGACTTTTATCTAAGTTTAAAAAAAATCAGATTTTGAGACTTGGTTATTGAGGTTTTCTTAGATACACTGGAAATAATATCAGCTTTAAAATATGCTGGTAAAATGTCTTGTAGTCTCTCTCCTTAGCGTTCAAGCACAAAGAGATCCATAAAAATGCAGTAGCTATTACCAATATTTATCTTTGTGCATAACCTGGCTTTGTTAACAAAGGAAAAGAATAAAGTATTCCATGTTATTCATATCTCAATCATTAATTCAGATTAGGGAAGAGAGAGAAAAAAAGAGACATCTCCACACCCATTTATTTCACTGCTCAATGATCAGGATATCATTTTATGTCCTGTAATTGTCACAACCAATTAACCAATTTGTAACCTCATCACTTGGAGAAGTGAGTGTCACTGAACTTCCAAATGAACCCATTTACAGTCATATCATATTTTACTTACTCTCCAGATGAGATCTGGCTTATTGATCACTTCTATATAACACAATCAGGTTTAACAGCAAAAATTTCCCTCCCCCAAATTATCAGAAATATAAAATTCTGAGATTAATTAATACTCTAAGTTTTTCATTATTGTTAAATTTTCTTTGAATATCATAGAATCTTAAGAGTTGGAAGAGAACCTTAGAGGTTATCTGGCAACATTCCACCCTTCAGTAGAAATCCTTCTATAGTATCCTTGACCGAAGTTAATCTAACCTTCACTTGAATATATCCAGTGAAAGGGTATTTCAATCTCTTTGTTGAGCAGAAATCTTCCTCCCTGTAATTTCTGCCAATTAGTCTCAGATCTGTCTTAATGGCTATTATTTTATAACTGATATAAAATTAATATTCCAATGATCTGATATTTAATCAGTGTATTTTCTCTACCAACACAGCAACACCTCTGTAATTCAGGTTTTTTTTTCTTTAAAAAAAATTGAAACCTTTCTATTTTTTAATATATTTCACTTCATTTTTTTCAACATATCTCTCCCATCTTTCCTATCTAGAAAACCATCTCATAAAGATAATTTTAAAGAATAAATAGTGGGTAAAAAGAGATTCAGCCAAACTCATAGACATATCAGTCAAATCCACAAGCCCCAAAATATGCAGTGTTCCATATCCACAGTCCAAATGAAGGAGGTACATTCTTATATCATATGTCTTCCTTGAGAGCCAATATTGGTTCTTATAACCTCAATATTGTTTCAATTATTTCAAAGCATATAATTCCATTTATTTTACTGTAGCTATTGTATATTTTTTACCTGGTTCTATTTACATCAATTCACCTCAGTTCATATAAATTTTCACACACCTTTTTTTATTCTTCATATTCACTGTATCTTAGAGCTTGGTAATATTCTGTCATACTCATACAACAATTTGCAGTCATTCCTCAGTCAATGTATATGAAGATAATTTTCAATTGTTGCCCTGGCTAAAAATATCTTCACATTGAACCAACCCAAGCTCTCCAAACTTAGCTGGGCAGGTCCTCATTCAATAGACATATAGTTTATCCCCAGGCCAACACTCAAAGTCTGAACAGCTAGATACCCTTGTATCCCACTAGTAAAACCTTCAAAAGCTCTAGGATCACCTCCATATCATAAGGTATCAAAACATGCTTTAGATGGGAAATTTAAAAAATAGGAGATTCATTAAAGAATATAAGCTAGATTCTGCTTTCAGGTCTTATGGGGATAGAATAATAATCATAGAACCATCAATTCAGAACTGGAAGAAGCCTTAGAAGGTATATACTCTAATCTCATTTTACAGATATAGAAAACAAAGCCCATAGATGTTGTGATTTGACCACGGTCACACAGCTAATAAGTGGCAGAGGTGGGATTTAAACCCAGGTTCTCTGATTTCAGAGACAGAGTTCTTTGTACTATATGCACCAAGCTGCTTCCTTGACATTTATAAACAGGTTTGAAATGAAGTGAAGGGAAGGGAAGGGAAGGGAAGGGAAGGGAAGGGAAGGGAAGGGAAGGAAAAAAAAAGGAAAGATAGGTTATAGGCAGCTAGGTGGTGTACTGGACCTGAGGTCAGGAAGACCTAAGTTCAAATCTGGTCTCAGGCACGATCTGTGTGATTTGGCGCAAGTCATTTAACCTGTTTACTTTAGTGCCCTCATTTGTAAAATGGGGATAATAATAGCACCTGCTTCCCAGGGTTGTTGTGAGAATCAAATGAGATAATAACTCTAAAGTGTTTAGCCCAATGCCTGGCACATAGCATACACTATACAAATGTTAGCTATTGTTATTACTATTGAAATTACTATTATTTGGATAAATAGATGGTAATTGATGGAAATATACATGTATGCATATATATATATATGTATATATTCTGAGTATCACAAGAGGCATCTCATTTTGTAGTTCAGGAAACTGAGTCTCAGAAATATTGTAAGACTTCCCTGAAGTCATACTTCTACCAAAATTCAGAAGCAGAATTTTAACACAGATCTTGACTCCAGATTGATCACTCTATAACACCATGCTTCCTCAATATATGCTATGGTGTTTTATTTACAATATTTCTTCATTTATATTTTGGTCATAGAACTAAAAGGACTACCATAATGATAATTGCTTATATTTTAAGAGACAGCAACTTCTCTTTTTCTTTTTTTTGCCACTTTCTGCAGTCTAACTAGTCATCTCATTGACTGTTAAAAAACGAACAACCTTTAGAAACTAGGGACCTATACAGAATGCATTCAATTCAATTAAATAAGAGTTTATTAAGTTCTACTTTGTGCCAGGCACTATGTTAAACCCTCGAATCCAAAAAGAACTGAAATACAGTCCCTGCCCTCAAGGAGTTTACAATCTACTAAGATTATAGAAGACAGAAATTATGAAGGAACTCTCAGTCCACATCTCTGGTCATCTTAAAAAAATGAAATATATGTATGGGCCAGATGATGTTAGCTACATTTAAATGACTTTTAAAAGCAGATAAAAAAATACCAGGAGTGCTGAACTTTTATGACAAATTGAGCAGGAAATAAGTATTTTTTGGCATGATAGGTAGGTCACTTCAAAGGCCAGATATCAAATGGATTCCCGACTGTCATCTACTTTTCTGATCTGATGTACAGAATCTTTGAGTTGGAAAGGACCATATGGGTCATGTAGTATCACCCCTCATTTTACAAAGAGGGAGCTAAGTCCCAGAATGGCTTCAGTTTCAATGGTCTCACTAAAAATATTATATCTCACTTTCATTCCAAGGTTGCAAAGTAGAATCACTGGTAATTTAGAATGTGAGAAAACATTACAGTTTATAAATGATTATGTTTCATGTACAGGCATGCCTTAGAACATTGTGAATTAGGTTTCTCTCACTCAGTCATTGAGAATACCAAGCATCAAACAAATAATTGTAGTAACAGTAATGTATTATTCAGATAAGGAAATGATATGAGTCAGAAATGAATGAAACAGAAAGGAAAATTCTTATGATTTTGGTCTCTTCAAACAAGGTGACTGATTCAAAGAGTCAGTTTCCACTCATGCACACATGTACACACACATTCATCATAAAGTTTATAGTTTGTTTTTTCTGATATAATAAATTATTATACTAAAATATCATAATTCCTTACTTTGTCAATTTTGTATTTCCTCATAATAAAAGCCTTGAAAGCTCCAAATTCCACTCCCTCTCACTTCTCTCCATCTTTATTAAGCCTATTTTAGCTTTATGGAATTACATTTTCATTATTTTATATGTATGTGGTCACAGAATTAAAAGTTATAACATTTGAGAATTAGAAGAGACTTCATGGCCTCAGACACTTAACACTTACTAGCTGTGTGACCTTGGGCAAGTCACTTAACCCCAAATTGCCCTGCCCTCCCCCCTCCAAAAAGCAAGAAGAAGAAGAAGAGGAGGAGACTTCAGCAGCCAATGAGTAGGCCAACCCACAAATGAAAAGCATTCATACTAGGCATACCTAATGAGTAATTGTCTAGTTTTTGCTTGAAGACCTCCATGGAGATGGAACGTACTATCTCACTAGGAAACCCATTTCATTTTTATATTGCTCTAATTGTTAGGAAGTTTTATTTGTTTGTTTTCCCCCTTGACATGGAGCTAAATTTGCCTCTTTTTAATTTCCATTTATTGTTTCTGGTTCTACCCTCTGGGGCCACATGGAACAACTCTCCTCTCTTGTTCATATGACAACCCTTCAAACACTTGAAGGCAATTATCATATGCCACTGTCTTCTCTTCTTCTGGCTAAAAATGTTCAGTTCCTTCAACCAATTTCTCATGTAATGGATTCAAGGCTCTTCACTCAAGTTCCAGTCAAGGATTTGCTCCCTTCCTTTATTCCAAAGGATTACTAAGTATATAATAGGCAGTCGGTGGGACAAAAGAAGCCTAATACATAATGATGTAATGATGAAATGATGTAAAATTATAAGAGTTAGGGTAAAATATGCAGAAAATGAGAAAATGCATACAGGTATGAATTGTTCTTAATAAATAATTGCTTTTTATTTCAAAGACGTAGATAGTTTCTGTGGTAATCATTATTAAGCCAATTCCATTCACTACCAGTGCAATTTCTATGGCTCTAATTAATATTTATTATTAGTTGCATAGCTGTGTATGCTGAAAGTAACTTGAAGTATGAGTTTATAATATGCCATTAAAGCTCTCTATATTTCATAGTCTCTCCATGATATGGTCAATAAGATCTATATCTCTGAATTTTAAAGTATAATGCCTAATAGCTTTAAAGGCCTTTTTATCCAAGGTGAAACAAATAC
This sequence comes from Petaurus breviceps papuanus, assembly GCF_028583685.1. Taxonomy (NCBI): domain Eukaryota; kingdom Metazoa; phylum Chordata; class Mammalia; order Diprotodontia; family Petauridae; genus Petaurus; species Petaurus breviceps. The sequence goes on from NW_027187391.1 coordinate 53,649,833, forward strand.
TGTACTTGTGATCAGTTGAGTTCTAATTCTGCCTTTCTGATACTTACTAGTTATATGACCATGGGTCACATAGTTCAGTCATTCCAATCATGTTTGACTCTTCAGGATCCCATTTGGGCTTTTCTTGGCAAAAATACCAGAATGTTTTTATCATTTATTTCTCCAGCTCCTTTTACAGATGAGGAACCAAGGCAAACAGGGTTAAAGTGGCTTGCCCAGGGTCACATAGCTAATAAGTATCTGAGACCAGATTTGAACTAAGAAAGATGGGTCTTCCTGACTTCAGGTCTAACACTCTATCCACAGCTCCACCTAGCTGCCATGATCGTGGGTAAGTCAACTGAAAAACCTCTGAACCTCAGTTTCTTCATCTGTAAAATAATGATGATGATAGCAGAGGCTAGTATTGATATAGCATTTTAAGTTTTACAAAATATTTTATGTATATTATCTCATTTGATGGTGATAATATGATACATAGTATCTCTGTTTGAAGAAATGTTCAAACCTTAAAAATGCTATCAAATCGATCAAAGAAGCATTAAGTGCCCAGTAATTGTCAGGCACTGTGCTAAACTCCAGGAATAGAAAGACAAAAAAGAAGCAGTCTCTGCCCTGAGGAAGCTCACATTCTGTCAGAGGAGCCATGTCTCCTCTGGTATTATGAATATTTCTTAACTATCACCTTACATTGTCAAGAATTCAAAAGTAAGTAAAAAATAAAGAGAGACTGGATGATTAAGAGAGAAGCCACAAAACCTATTCACTAAGGCTTCATGTCCTCAACTAATAGAATGTTCTGATTTGTTACTGATAAATAGAGAGTTTGCTTTACTGTGTAATCAGAACCTTGAAGCTGTTCATAACAGCAGTCCTCTGGAAAGCTGCTCATGCTTGGCTTTACATTGGCACATAATAGGTGCTTTATAAATGCTTTCTTGCTGTTATTATTCCATTGCACTGGCTGCCCACCCCCACCATGCCTATGTAACTTTGACACTTGTGTCAAAGTCCATTGGTATGTGACTCTCCTTACTGGTGGAGATGAATATTCAGTCTTGCCTTAGGGCCAGACAGAGTGGGCAAGAGTGGGAGAGAGTAGAGTTCTTCAGTCTCTTTAGTCTTCAAGTCCTTTTCAAGCTTCCAGTCACTTTAGGCTCTTCTGCTTTCCAGCTTTGAGACAAGATGGACAAAGCCATCTCTACTTCAGATCACTGAAGGAAAGGAAGATGTGAAGATATATGTGGAGCTAGAAGTCTCCATTATGTCCCTATCTCCAACTTGCTACATTGGAGACTTTGGCAATTTCTCCTTGGATTAGATCTCAGACTCTCTTGGTTGAGCTGAATTAACTTGCTCCCATGGGAGAGCTCCTTCATCCTGTATTGTCTGGTATATATTCTTCTATGTATACGTTCCCTGATTTCTGCTTTGCAACCTATTTGAATGAGTTTCTTGGCTAACTGCTATATGTGTGTTTATTGTGGATTTGTTATTTGGTGGGAAAGAAGTCAAGCCTTGGATATAAAACTTGGGATCCTCCTTCTTCCCCCAATAATGAAACAGCAATCAGAAGTTAGTTTGAACCTGATCCTAGAGATGAAAAAGGAGCATATAGATATCATTCTAGTACAGTACCCCCTCTCTCTGAGGAAAGCAGAATGGCATCCCCTGGTCCCACTTCCTCCTTCCCCTCTCGGCAGAAATTAAAGGCTTCCTTGGAGAAGAGTGGAGAAGAGCCTGGAGATATCTACTCTGCCTTCCTTCAAACCACACATTGACACCCCCATGCTGCCTTTTGGGGAGAGCCCTTGTTACATGTAAGGCCTTGCCATATCTGGAATACTTGTTATCCTCTCTACCTCTTAACTTCCTTGATTTCTATTAAGATGAACTTCAAATTCCTTCTTCTTGGAGCCTTTCCTGGTCAGTCCAGCAATTAGTGCCATTCTCCCTGAAATTATCTTCCCTTTACTTTGTATACATCTTATATGTATTTATTTGTTTACATGTTGTCTTCCTGGAATATAATGTAATCTCCTCAAGGTCAGGGAATGCTTTTGCCTTTTTTTATTTCCAAGACTTTACAAAATGCTTGGCACATAGTGAGAGTTTAATAAATGCTTGTTGACTAATTGTTTGACCTTGGGCAAGTCACTGGATCTCATTTTTCTTATCTGTAAAATGAATGGGTTTGGACAAGGGATAAGCTTGAAGGGACTCTCATATCCCTCCTAGATGGAGACCTATGACCTTACAAACAACAATAACTGACATTTACTTAGTGCTTTAAGGCTGTGAAGCACTTGATATATATTCTCTCATTTGGTGCAGTTGTTGCCATTAACCACCCCCAACCCATGATGCTTACTACAGATAGTTCTTCTTTAAAATGATAAACTAGTCTTTCCCAAAAGCAACCTAGAAGCAACCACACTTAGAGACTATCTGCAACAGAAATTTCCTTTCTTTATCCTTAATTAGTCCAGTTCAAATGTAACCTCTATCTGCAGCCAGCAAGGTGATTCAGATGTCTCTAATTCAGATCTGCTGCTCTGCACATCTCTACTGAGTTTCTTTAATTATAGCTCTAACATTGCAATCCTATAAATAGTATGGTCCCTCCAGAATAAATTTTACCTCATAACATTATTTAACTTATCTTGTTTTCACAGAATAAATGATCAACCTTAGGCAGGATACACTTACACCAGACTTAAGAATCATAGCAGTCTGGGGCCATTTAGTGCAGGGACAAACCATCTTTATACCCTTTAACAATACCTCATGGCATCATTGGGTCATGGCATAGTACAATAACGGATATGCCATAACATGACTATGAACAGAACAGTATGTAATACATTCAGAAATACATCACTCAAGAATTTTTCTTAAAGCCTCAGTGTTTGAAAAAATAAGTTTTAGTTATATGGAGCAAACCATTCCTTAATGATGCCAGATAAATGAGGTACCACTGTATCTAGGAAATACAAATCAGGGTAGTTTGTAACACCTGCCTACTAGTCTTAATAAAGTTCATTTTTATACCTTAAAGAGAAACAGGAAATCCTGGATCTGTAACTTTTCTAATTGCCACTTGTGAGTTGAGATTAATTGATTTCACTATCTTGAAGACCTAATTGGGCATCAAAACATCTGGAGATTGTGCTGGTTGCTGAGAATAGAAGGCATAGGCTTTTTTCCCCTACATAGTAAGGGAAAAGATATGAAGTTGTGATGTAATGGTTGTAAACATTAAGAGTAGTACTGGTTGCAAATATTGTTATACTTGTTCATCTTTCCTTGTTTCCATGGCAACAAGTAACTATATATAGTATATGAGACCAGTGACTGCTAATCTGATTAAATAGCAGCAAGTAAGCCAACATCATTGTAGTATGGGAACAGTCTAAAGTTGAATATTTATAATCAATGCTATTTCAGATTAACTTATGAAAACAATAAAAAAAAACATTATTCTGAGAAAACCAGACCATTCTAGTTGTCTGAAGAGAGTGGGCTAAGTGCTAGAAAGAAGATGATGTGGAGACTCAGGATCTACTTTTTCAGTGAAAGTCATTCAGTCAAGTAGACAAAAAGATGCACTTGAACATATGAATTTTAGCCTCTCTGACTGTGCCATTGATTACCTGGGTCCCTGCACACAAGACACTTCTGGGCTTTGGTTTCTTCATCCAAATAGTGAAAAAAAAAAGGTGGCATTGTCAAAGATCTTTAGGTTTGTTTCATAGGTGCTAATATTTATACAGTGCTTTTGAATCCTTACATAAGTATCTTCATATGTTACTTGTATATAACATGAATGAATGGGAATGAAAGGAAAACTATATTGGGAAAGGGTCTTGCCCAAGTTGTGAGAAAATGAAGGCTCAGAGAGGTTAGGTAATTTGTCCAAGTTCAATACTAAGACCAAGATATCCTGACCAATGTTCTGTATTTTATACCATAGAAATAAGGTGGTACAGTGGATAGAGTGCTAGCCCTGGACTCAGGAAGACCTGAGTTCAAATCCAGAATCAGAAACTTACTAGGTTGTTTGACCCTGGGCAAATCACTTAATCTCTTCTTGCCTCAGTTTCTTTAACTGTAAAATAAGGATAATAATAGCACTTCTTTCTCAGGGTTGTTGTAATTAACAAATGAGATAATATTTGTAAAACTCTTAGCACAACATCTGGTTCATACTGGGCATTTCATAAATGCTTATTTCCTTCCTTCTATAGCTTACCTCTAGAATGAACTGGTAGTTCTTGACAACATACAAAATAAACAATGAATTCTCCAAGGAATATTCTGGCCTTTACCTCTGTTGATACTCACTGCTTACAACAAGCACACACACTAACAACACACTAATACTTTATGGACATCAGATATTACTGATTTGAATAATGATTAACTTTCATACTCTGACTCAGACAACCATGGCAATTGGGTACACTTTGTATCTGATAGTTCATTCATCAGAACAAATTTGACTTCTTCACAAAATAGAAATAAAATACATTACCCATTGGCCTTGACTGAAGAGAATTTTCTATGTTTAATATGGACTACAAATTGCAACAAGGCAACACTAAGGGCACAAATTAGTCCCTAGGAGGACTCATTCCTTTTGGAAGTTTATTAGTACTCTCATCTACTACAGCAACATTTATCATACTGCTAAAATAGTGTGCTAAATATTACTCCAGGGGCTTGAAGAAAGTAACGTGCCTCACAATGTCTCATTTAATCTACATCTATGATAGGACAATATCTCATTTCTTAAGTTTCTCATTTGCATATGCTGTCTATTTTCTCCAAATGACTTATTATTCATAAAATCCTATTCTATTAGAGTTGGAAAGAACCTCCATCATCATCTAGTCAAACCTGTACCTAAATAAGTTTCTCTTTATAACCTCCCCTCAAAGGAGTCATTCAGCCTCACTTTTAAAGACTCTCCTGAGAGAGAATTCTCTGTCATATTGGATAATCCTTAAAATGGACCACTCTCATTGTTATTGTTTCTTTCATACAACATGGCATTGTATCGGTGTGAAAATTCCCTCCACCAATATAATTTATAGTCTTTGTTGTTCGGTCGTTTTCAGTTCCATCTGACTCTTCGTGACCCCATTTGGGGTTTTCCTGGTAATTATACTGGAGTGGTTTGCCATTTCTTTCTCCAGCTCATTTTTACAGGTGAGGAAACTGAGGCAAACAGGGTTAAATGGCTTGCCCAGGGCCACACAGTAAGTGTCTGAGGCTGGATTTGAATTCAAGATGACTCATCTTCCTGATTCCAGATCCAGTGCTCTACCCAGCATACCGCCCCATGAATCATAATCTATCTATAACACACTGTTTTAAAAAGGGTCAGATATGTTGTGAATTACTATCTCTTAAGTCCAGTGCTCTATCTACTACTATGAGCTATCTTTAGCATATGGAACTTCCAATGAGGAAACCCCACCAGTGATGCAGAGGGCCAGCTGGTCTGCAACTTAGTCTTAAAGAGTAGTCTTGGGCACTGAGAGATTAAGTAATTTGTCCAGGGTCACACAGGCAGTATGTTTCAGAGGCAGGATTTGAACTCAGATCTTTCTAAGACCATTTCCCTATCCACTATAGTATGCTACTATTAGCGTAATTTCTGTCAATTCCTCAAAAGAAAATCGGGCACTATTAAAAGAAACTCATAATTAGTCAGACCAGAAACTAATTTTAAATGAATATGATCATTTGTTTTCTTGCTAGAACTAAACTATGTTTGGAAATTATAATTAGTGGCAAATTATGAACAGTGAGGCTAGTTCTCCATCCTCTATACTGTATTGCTTTTCTCTGTCTGTGTATGTTTATATACATATATATGTATATAAACATACATATGTTTCCATGCAACATATTGATATGTACATATTTTGAATAAAAATAATACAAATTTAACACAAAAATAAATAATTTTGGCGATATTAATCCTGATTTAAATTAAAAGGAACAAAATTGCTTATATTCCTAGATATAAGTGCCTGTTGTTATTACTAAAATGTAATGGGAAATCAGGGCAGGCCTAATTAAAAAAAAATCCCTGTCTAGGGTAAAACATACTTAGTACTCTTACAATCTCTTTTCTATTGCTTTTGTTTTTGTACATTTGACAGCAATGGAATCTGTGATCAAAGAAAAACAGAACCTTCTAATGAAGGAACATGGATAAGTTGGGAATGACTGTGAAAGAGAAGAGACAACCAATGAAGCTCTGGCCAATGTAAATTTGGAAAACTGATTTTTTTTTCCTTCTAGCCTAGTGCCACTCTAATGAGGGTAACATAGAAAGCAGGTCACCTCTATTGTACACTCTCAATTGCCTGTGCTAGTGTAACACATCATATATACCCAGCAGGGTGGAGAGAAGGGCAAAGGAGGTTAAGGACAAGTTCACAGGAAACAATCTCCTGTACCCTTTCAAAATGTCAATGAAACAAATGGGAAATGGAATTAATGGTACATAATTAGTGGAACAATTATCTTAAATAACCATGAAATTATATTTTGCCCCCTTAAGATTTTCTTTCCACTGCTATAAAGTACAACTAGGAATACTTCAAGTCACAAATGTGAGAGCAGGAAGAGAAGCATTAAAGGCAGCTAGGCTGTCCACATACCACATTTTTTAGCTGTGGCAATTGCCTTGCTAATTGGCTTGATGTTTTGCTTAAATACTAAGGTACATGTGACCAAAACAATCACACGATACTTCATTTAGGTGCTTAGTGTCAGGAAAAACAGCATTTGTGTGGCAGAGAAATGTTCAGTCTTCATAAAATATGCCAGTATAATGAAAGGAAGAAGGAAAATAACAGCAAGCGAGTGGTAAAACATAATTTACCCTTCTCACCTACACTTCTGATATCACAATTACTATTTAAATAGAAGAAAATTCAGTAAAGCTGAAAACCTGCCCCTGCCTGTTTTGGACACCCCTGATTCTGGCACAGCGAAAGAAAGCTATGAGCTATAAGTAAATGTCACATTTTAAAACCTACAATCAGGGCATCAGTAATGATTTGATTGCCAGCTTAATTAAATATGGTCAGGACTTTGCTTTCCCAGGCCATTCAAATAAAACCTTCTCATCCTACAGCTGTCTTGCCTGGCCCTCATTCTGGGGGAAAAATCCATCATGGACAAGAAAAGAATTATGCTTTAGATTGAAAAGTGGATTTTCATTTTTGTGTGTTACAACCAGGCAACTCTATCCTTTTGGTTGACAAGTATGATATTGCAACCATACTGATGTAATCTTGGTTTAAGCCCAATATTTCACGAATGCTTCTCATTTCTAGCCAAGATTTAGAGATATCAACAGTAAACACATCATGCCTTTATGGTGGTTTTTGCTCCCCTCTGACACCATTTTTTGTGATACATTTTGTTACATTAATAGAATTCTGGGTGGTGTGTGATGTGGTATGTATGTGTGTTTACAGGACTGAATAAGTGCCTTGTTATTTTCAGAGAAACCATGTACTATTTCTTTTACCACTCGTAGAAAAATGTTGAGTATTATGCCACAAGAGTGAAACCATTTCAGCTTTAGTCATGAGCAATATGCTAATAAAACAGCACCGAGCCCCACGAAATCATGTCAACATAATCTGCAGTATGCACAGGAAAAATGAAATGTCAGCCAATTCTCACAAATGGCAAATGGTTTTACTGCTCAAGTACATGGCTTATAAATCTGTTGGTTCAGAATAGGAAAAACACAAAGAGTAGACCTTGGGAGGAAAATGAACAACTATACCTTTAAACTTTCCTTCCAGACAAATGATGAGATTATATGGGTGGAGTTTTAATTTGAGGTCTGTTTCCCCTCTCCACACTATTCAAATGATTGATTTAGTAATTCCTAAGTCAAATGATCACTTTTAAAAGTATGTGTGTGTGTGTGTCTGTGCTGCCCCTTAAAACACTAGGGGAAAAAAGTTCTTATAACTTAAATCAATGCATTTATATATACCAAGTCATCAGTTTGGGCAAAAGTTGACAAGGATAGCCATAGATAGTAATGCAGCAGCATTAGGGGCATTTCCCATATGGCATAAGAAAGGGACTTAAATGTGAAAACAAAATGGCTGGTGCTTTCATTTTTTTAAATATTTAATGTGTATCAATAGGATTGCAAAATTTGCTTCTTCAGATATAAGTATGTTGATTTATACTTTTTATGAGAGGATAAATTTTAGCAATAGCATACGACAAAGAAAGGAAGACAAGGTAGATATGTTTGTCTATGTAGAAAAAGTAATTGAGTTTTTTTTTAATGTCTCAAATGCAATTTACAAATTGAAGGACCCAGTTTTAGGATGGTAGTGATGAATTGGTGAAGATGGGTTAATAATTGGGCACAAATAGCAATATAAAAGACTTCATGAAGATATTTAACTCTAATGTAATCCCTAAAAACATTAACAGAGGTCATCCTTCATCAAATTTGCCACTAGATCTTGTCCATTTAAAAAAATATATTTATTCTTTCTGCCAAACTCATCCAGACAGTTATCAACTTACATGTAGATTATAATGACAGTCTCCTAACTTGTCTTCCTACATCTAATGCCTAATCCCTTGGCATATCCCACAAATCTCTGCCAGATTAACCATCTTAAAATGCCATTTCCATTATATTATGAAGATAATTGCTGCTTATGAAGCAATATCTGTCACGTGGATCTAGGGGTGCAAAAATTCTATGAAGAAATTGACAAGATCCTACAAACTCTGTGTGTGTGTGCAGGTGTGTGGATATTTAGTGGATTCAGTGCAAAGATGGACACAGGAAAGGACGGTGAATAGTAATTACATAAGATATACTCCAGGTTCAAGGGAATAAAGAGAACAAAAGCTTGTAGACTATTCAGAAATCTTACACATATCTACTGGTTACTGGGTTGTGGGTTTTGTTTTTTTTTTTGCTTGTTTGTTTTTAAGAAGTGAGCTAGACAGTACTGGATATGGCAAGCACCCAAACAACATCACACACAAGCGAGACTGACTATCTTAGAGACAGGACACAACTAATTACTGATGGTGGACTCATATTGGAATTGGTTATCTGTTTGCTGTCAGATCATCAACTAGTAAGAGTAAAGGTCAAAACCAACATCAAATTAGGAGGATACATGATGATAAGAAGTAGCAGATGTCTACTGGTGCAACAGTTTCCCCCTGACCCTTTCAAATAAGCCACTGAAACTGAAGAATGGGAAATAGAAAAAGGCAAATATTTTGACATATATTACCACCATTTCCTGGAAAAATTTAACTTGACTTTCTTCAAGATATAATTTAAATAGTGTTTAACCTCTAAGATTATTTTCCATATACATAGTATATATCTTATATGTACCTATTTATATGTTATTTCTCCCATTAGAATGTGAACTCCTTGAGGGAGGAATACCCAGTGTTTAAGGACAATAGCTGGCACATTTAATAAATGCCTATTGGTTAAAATAGACACAATAAGGTCATTAAAAGTATCCTAGGATCCTTTTGATAGAGATAACTACTGAGGGCAGCACTAGTTTAGAATACAAACATATATGTGTAATACAGTGAGGGAGAATGGAAGAAAATAATGAAGCACTTTACCTCATAAACAATGAAAAGGAATGGAGACAAAAACAAATCTATAGAAATCTATAGAATCTATAGAAAACTGGCATGAGACCTGAGGAAAACACATCATCTCAAGAGCATTCATATATGAAGGTGAAAAGAGGACAACAAATAGGAAATGGAACAAAATCCTATATTAATCTATTTTCACCACCAATGACAGTAGAACTGCTGCATCTAGATTGAACACCTGGTCCCCCATGTGCTTTATAAGATACACTTAGAAAGACGAAGTTGGAAATGGCATTAGTACTTGACCAAACTAAACTGAGAAAATTCATGCTAGAAGTGAGACAATTATCAAGACATTAAGGAATTGCTTTACACATTTCAGGGAGAAAATGATACTAAGAAAATGGCAGATAGATGGGACAGTGGATAGTGTGTTGGTCTTGGAGCCAGGAAGACCTGAGTCCAAATTCCATCTCAGATATGTGAACCCAGATTACTTAATCTTTCTTAGCCTCACTTTCTCATCTCTAAAATGGTGGCAATATTAGCACCTATCTTACAAAGTTCTTGTAAGGATCAAATTAAATAACATATGTACAGTGGCTTACAAATCTTAAAATATATATAAATGTCAGTGATCATCATTATTAAAATATGGGAAAATCACAAACACCAATACCCCAAAAATGTGTTTAAGAAGGTATCAACCTACCTATATACCTAATTTTTCACCTTCTAAAATACTTATGAAAACGATCGAGTAATATTTTTGAAGAAAACATGAGAAAGAACAGGTAAGAATTTATCTACAAAAGGGCAGGTAGGTGGCACAGTGAACAGAGCACTGGCACTGGAGTTAGAAGGAACTGAGTTCAAATTGGACCTCAGACACTTGACATTTACTAGCTGTGTGACCTTGGGCAAGTCACACCAATTGTCCTGCCTTCTCCCCTCCAAAAAAAAAATGTTTCTACAATATTCTATAGCACACCACATCTTTATAGAATTGACTGAATGTCATAGTGACTACAAGATCCATTTATTTATTGCTTGTACATTACAAAACAGCATTTGACTTAGAACAAATATAGCCTTAAAGGCTTTTCTGCAACAAGGAGTAGTATATCATGCATATTATTATACAAGATTATACAAAGTTCCTTAATAATTACATCCAACTACCTTTGCATTATTAAATTCAAGAGAGACATAAAACAAGGAGATGCATGTTCACTAAAGGTATTTGTCATTACCATGGAACATATCTGGAATAGGCTTAAAAATGGAAGACAGATTTTCTGTAGATTACAGGTTCTTAAACTGGGGTACATGAATCAGTTTTTAAAATGTTTTGATAATGTTGTCCAATATGTTCGATATAATTGTTGTCCTTTGTACTTCTATGCATTTTACTTTATAAATTCTAAAACATGATTCTGAGAAGTGGTCCATAGCTTTCCCCAGCCTGCCCAAGGGGTCCATGACACCAAAGAGGTTAGGAACCCTTACTGTAGATGTAAATTTCTCCAGATACTTCTGTTTCTATATGACACTACCCTAAGAAGAGTAAGCCCAGTAACTTTACAGATTAGGACTTTCAATGAGGCATGCTAGAGGCAGGTAGGTAGTATAGTGATTAGAGTGCTGGGCCTGGTGCCATAAAGACCCGAGTTCAAATATGGCCTCAGACAATAGCAGTTCGAAACTGTACGTGTTACTGAACCCCCGTTGGCCTCAGTTTTCTCATCTACCTATACAATGAGGATAATAATAGCACCTAATTACCAGTGTTGATGTGAATATACAATGAAAAATATACAATGAAAAATATTTGTAAAATGTTCTAGAAACCTTATAGAACTGCATAAATGCTAGCTAGCCAGCAGCAGTAGCAGCAGTTAGCAGTAGCCATAGTAATAGAAGCAAAATCAGTCCATTGAGTTATACATGATTACATATATCTGTTATGGTAACTTAAGACGGGCAGAGAGATTGGCTCAGAATTGAACCAACAGAACAAAGTAAGATGGAATTTATTCGAAAAATTTGCAGTACTTTTAATGATGCCAAGCTACTTTTGGCATTATGGCTGTGTTCAAGGATTTGAAGGTACGACTCATGTAAAGAGGTATTAGATTTGTTCTGTTCAAACCCACGTGCAGAACTAGAGGCATGGCTAGGTATTGGAAAGAGACATATTTAGACTTGAAGTAAGGAAAAACAATTTGAGCTAGTCCAAAATGGAATAAGCTCTCCCAAGAGGTCTTTAAAAAAAAGTTGAATGGTCATTTGTTGATTATGTTGTAGTAAGAATTTGTGTTGATTTGGCCTCTAAGATCCCTTTTAAATCTGAGATCCCATGATTCTGTGATGGAATATGGGCATTGCCTCAATATTCCTTGTGGGGCATATGCAGTACAAAGCCTGAAAATTATAATTACCAACTAAAAATCTTGATAGCTTCCATGAAACTAGACCATAGAGAATGTTGTCACTAGGGCATTTTAGAATTCAGTGGTGCTAAAATTATTTGTAAATGATTAGGCAAGTTCTGTACCTTACCCTAAATTATCTAGTAAGAAAATTGGCAACTGTCAAAGACTTGGGGGAAAAAAAACATACAAGAAAAAACTATTCATCAGCAATTTCACATAAAGCAATTAGAAAAGCAATTAATGAGTGGTGAGACTTGGGGACTAAAACTGAATTACTGGATGGGAATGTATTTGTTTAGCCATCACTTCTTCAAATGTCAAGCAGAACTCTTCCACAGTTAGTATTGGGTGATATATTGTGAAGGACACTTGAAAACAGATTGTCTGATTGAGTTGTGTGACCTATGCTGAGTTTCTCCATCCAAAATACAGTCCCTGCCCACCTAAACCCTTTCCCCCAGAAAAGGTTTAGTGAAAACCAGAAGGCAGCAGCTCCAAGATATAAACAAAAATCCTACAAATTAAATTCTTTCTGGTCTGGGGCTATTAGATGGGAGTGCCAGCTTTTCTTTTGATGAGGAGAAAAATCCAGCTTAACAGTCCATCTGGTTCATCAGTCAGCTGAGTGAAAGGCAGAGGGGTACTCTTAACAGGAGCTTTTTATAGACTAAGCCATAACATGATTCACCCTCATAATTTAGCAAATGAACTTCATCTACAGTCATTTGCACTAGTAAAGGGGTAGCTACTCCTCTACTTGTACCACACTGATTCTTATAAACACATGAATTAGCACAGATTCAGAAGAACATAATTGCAGAATGGTAGCACTGCAAAGGACCTCAAACATCATCAGAGCCTCTTCATTTGACCCATGTGTGCTACTGATGTGTATTGCTCAAATTCATAAGGAACTAAAAGTTCTGGACAGTAATCATCATAATAACCACAGTTAATAGCAAATAGATATTTTCTTTTCTGCTCCCTCACCAAGCCTATATACCACAAATGCAGTCATTGCATAGGCAGAACCCCTTGCAAAAGAGTTACCAGCATGGGAGATGTTGACTGGGAAAAAGAGTTTTTGAATAAGCATAATGAGACTACTCTCCTGGTCACATTTGTAGAAATTCTCTGGACATCATTCCATGATATTGACACCCTTCTCTCATTGGAAGCCCTCCTGGAGCCTCCATTTTGGAGAGGGGTTCAGGCCAGGCAACTTTCATTTCCCCCCTGGTTATGCTTCTGACTTTCTGAACTTTGCTACCATGTGCCCCCTGGGAGTACTGTCACCTCATTTTCATCTTCTTTTTGTGTATGATCTTCTCCACTAGAATGTAATCTTTTTCTGTGGGCAGGCACCGTCTTTCTTTTTTGTTTTTATATGAATCCCCAGCACTTAGCACAGTGTGGGTCCATAAGAAGCACTTGCTAAAAGCTTGTTGCCTGGTTGCCTGGCTAACATAACAGTAAAGCAATTAAGCTATGAAAAATCTACCTGACAGGGTGTGCCAAGTAACTATTACCTAGTTTCTTGTTGAGCAATCTTGACTGTCTCATTCTAAATAAAAGTTAATTTTAAAATAAGATTTTTGGATGCTTTTTGTTTTTATATCACATTCATTTCTATATATACCACTACCCTCATCTAGTACAGAACCCTCCTTTAAACATATTGGGGCAAAACTAATATAGGATCTGACAGTTTATTGGAAAAATTTTGCCTCTGTATAGGCCTCTCTCTCGTTAGAGGGAAGGCTTGTATGAGTTGATACAGAGTGATGAACTCATACAAGGCTTCCCCCTTTGAATTCTGTATTTTTTTTTTTGCTGTTAAATAATATCGCATTTTGTTACTGTACCATAATTTGTTTAGATATTCCTCCATCCCTCATGGGTCCCTCCTTTGGTTAAAGTTCTTTTTAAAGTTTGAATGCTTTTCAAAGTGAATCTTCAGAAACAAATCAAGCAAGACTTTGGCCCTGGGAATAGTGTGTGTGTGTGTTGTGTATCTCTGTGTGCATGTGTGTGTGTATGTGATTCAGACAGATAAGATTTAGCAAAGGATCATGTGACTTCATGGTTAAGAACTGTCCAGTTGGGTTGAAGGTTAAGTGAGGTCAGGTCATTTGTCTAAAGTTCTTGGTGTAAAGGAACTGAAGTGGATTTGGATCCAAATCCTCTGACTTTAAATTTTCTCTTCTGTCCTTTCTCAGAAGTTGAGAGTTCATCAAGATCGCATTCATTTTTTGGAACCGCATCCCTAAGAGCTGAAATCATCCTTAACTAAAATCAGATCTTCTCCTCTTCCTTTCCTTCCCCATTCCACTAAGCATAACATCTTCTCTTGTGGTGGTAGACAGGACAATGTACTTTGCTTAAGTAAGAAAGACCTTAGTTCAAATTCTGCCTCAGATACTTATTTCCCTGGCCAAATGACTTAACCTCTATGTGCCTCATTTTCAATATTTGTAAAATAAGGATGTTGAATTCAATAGCATCTATGGAACTTTTAACTCCAGATTCATAAGCCTTTTTTTTCTCATAGAAACAATACTAGATTTAAGGTCAAGCTTAACCTCATTGTCACTTTGAAAAATGCATGACAGTAAACTCTACACATGCATAAGGCATGATAATTAGGTAATGAAACTGATTCAAATGCATCTGGGAAAACTCCTCTGTTGCATTTTCTAATCACTACCTGTACTCTCCCTTTCTGTCCCTGTCCTTCTCTCTTACACTTCATCCTCTCAAGTCTCCCAGTTCTTTAACCATATTATATAGTCCTTAATATGTCTCTGATGCTTGGAGAAGGCAAATAAGTCTCTCTGATCCTGACTAATATGCAAACTAGATAAACCTCTTCAAGATAACAGAGTTGACAGTATATAATTATACACACATTATTTTCATAGAGTACAGCTGTTAACTCACTCAGGTCACATTTTAAATTCATAGTTATCTTCTTGTTTTTGCAAAGTGGGTTTTGGTAAATAGAAATATTTGATGCATTCTAATGCAACAAGAAATTAAAAACAAAGTGTACAAGTAAAATGATGCAGAGCTCTCCCCAGCTTTTTTACTTAATGGGAGAGGAAAAAAAAGGAAAATAAAAGGGAAGGAAAAGGAAAGGAAAGAGAAGGGAAGGGAAGAAGAACAGAAGAATATTGGGGAGGAAAGGAAAGGTGAAAAGAGGAGAGGAGAGAAGTAGGGGTGGAGGTGGAAGGAAAGACAAATGCCTTCATCTCCTTCCTGGGTCACAATCCACTCCATAAAGTGCTCCCATCTTCCACTGGCTTTGGCTACCTGTGTCTTTTACAGGTCATCTGAAGGCATCCCTAATCATTGTTCATCCATTGGAATTGCTACCTGGAAACTCAGTAAGGTTAAATCAAGCCAATAAGAATGTATTAAGTGCTTATTATGTAGAGACACTTTGGTGCTTCAGTGGATAGAGCCCTGGACCTAGAGTCAGAGAGGCCTGAATTCAAATTTGACCTCAGACACTTACTATCTGTGTGACCCCAGGAAAATCACTTGTAACTGCTTTCTGCCTCAGTTTCTTCAAGTGTAAAATCAGGAGGAAAACCTTAATTACCACACAGAGTTGTTGTAAGGACCAGATGAGACCATATTTGTGAAGCACATAGCACAGTGTGTGGCATATAATAAATGCTTAACCCCTTCCCTTCCCCTACTATATTCCAGGCACTTTGCTAAGAACTGAGAATACAAATATAGGAAAAAAGAAAGGGAAGGAGGATAAGAGAAGGGCGATGGCTATGGATTCTAAAGCCAGGACTTGAAATCAGGAGTTGAGCAGCATAGAGGAGTAGACACTGCTAGATTAGCTAAGTGACCCTCCCAGCAGTGACATTACACACAAAGGAGAGCATTTAGGGCTCTATGGTGAGAAAAAGCACATCAAGGTACTATAGAACCATAAATATGAGTGCATGTGTCTCTGTACTACACTACTTGAATTCCCACAGAAGCTGGATATATTTGTAGAAGAATTCTACCCAAGTTTATGGGAGGAATATATTAAAGCTACTGTTCTTCCTATTTAATCTTAGTTAAAAAGCCTTTGCTAAGAGCTAATTGTGTCTGCTGACTGGTTATCAAAAGGAGGAAGCATACCAGTCAGGGCTTGGGCATAGTACCCCCAGGCATCCTTTATTCTCAGGTAGCAGTTGTCCTCTTTGGCATCCAACATGCTAGTAGGAGAATCCTGAATAGGGGCACTAACCCAGAAGGGTAACCACAGTAATGCAGACTGTAACCTATCCACACATGCCAATTTTATGTGACTCTTGTCCAAGTCATCCCATATCTTTGCCATAGAGGGGATACCCAGTGTGCTGGGAAACTTTCCTGACTTCTGACATTATAACAACATCCTTCCTTAATGATTTCTTCACATCACTTCTATAATACCTTATTTGTGATGCTCTATAGTCTTCTCAGGCTTATGATGTGTCTCTCCATCATGCTTTGGGTTGTCCTCAACAGCATTCTTTAGGAATGAAAAATCAGAAGTAAGCTTAACCCAGTCAACTGAGATAACTAACTCTACGCTATATTTAACCAATGCCTTCATCATTGCTTGCTCCAGTTTTGATCTAGATTGTGTATGGTCTCAGGAGTATTATGAACTACTGCCCCAGACCAACATAGACACCTGTGAATAACAATAGTCACCATCACAACAATAAGAAGGAAGCATGATAGACTACCAAACATAGTAAATGCTATATTATATGACTCTCATTTTCATCTTGTCTTCCCTGCCCCGTGTTCCAGTTAGCTCTTACAATACTATTTTATACTTTCTTCTGGTCTCTCTCAGATCCTTTATTTTATTTTATTTTTGGAGGGGGAAGGCAGGGTAACTGGGGTTAAGTAACTTGTCCAAGGTCACACAACCAGTAAATGTTAAGTGTCTGAAGCTGGATTTGAACTCAGGTCCTTCTGACTCCAGGACTGGTGATTTATTCACTGAACCTAGCCACCCCTTAGATGCTTTATTTTATAGAAGGCACCCAGACCAGCCATGTTTTCATTCCTCTTCTGGTTTCACTGCTAACTCTCTGGACTTTTTCTACCATATAACAGCAGTCTCTTTACCTTTGAAGTTCACTCTACCCATGGACTTCTCACACTTGAAATATACTCCAGCCTTAAAGAATTCCATTGACTGGTTCCTTCTTGAACTTTCATTTTATGGAAAGTGCTCATGCTAGCCATCTTTTTTTCCTCTCCAGGCTATATTTCTATCTCTCAGGACCTTCTCTTCCATGCCCCTGCTCAGGAATTTTTTTCCCTACCCCTCTTCAGTGCATCCTTTAATGTCTTTCTCTAGTTGAATGTTAGCTCCTTGAGGACAGAGGCTAGCTTTCTGCTTGTGTTCAAATACCCAAATAGTTGAAATAGTGCCTAGTACTTAATAAATGTTTATTGATATGACCTGACCTATCACCATATGTAGGTAAACTCAAAATATACCAGTCCCTTTCTTGACTCTGCCAAATAGTTTGGCCAGAGTATTAATGCTAGAAGCCACCACTCAATCTAATGACATAGAAGGCATCACCAGGTTGCCTTATGTCTCATTCTACTTTCTATACCTTAATCCCCTACAGTTGATCACAAGCACCAAATTCTTTATCTGGTATTCAGTTGAATGAATATTGAATGAACAGATTCACCTAAGTAAAAGAACTTTCACTATTTGTTTTGGGGTTTTACAGAGACAGCTAGGATTCTAGAGCTTTCTAGGCATATAAAGGAGAATTCTTTCTATAAATGGTTATGATTCAATTCAACAAGCACTTATTCAGTGCCTGTTATATGAAAGGTATCATGCTGGAAATTAGGGACATAAAGGCAAAATGAAAAGCAATCTGCCCTCAGGGATATAATTTGTAGACAGATGTGTATATGCACGATAATTTGAAGAGAGAGAATGTATTCACAGCTAGGGAAAGGAGGAAAGGTTTCTCCCAAAAGGTGATATCTGCATTGAGACTTGAAAGAAGCTCAAGAAATGGAGGACAGGAGGGAGGGCATTCCAGGCAAGGGACAGAGAACCTATGCAAAGGCACAGAGGTGGAAGTAAGAATGCCAGGTTCAAAGAAAATGTTAGCAAACTAATCAGTCCTCCACTTCTAACACTTTCTGCTATTTGGAGATGCTGCTGTGTACTGCCTGAGGCTATTTCTAAGTAGTTCATTTAGAACCCTGTGTTCTTGGCCTCTAAGCTAAGAGAGAAAAAGCTAGTCCTGAAGTCAAAGGGAAAGTTGCCAGATATGTAAAGATTCATTACATAGTCTAATATCTCATGAAGGGAACACAGAATACAAATTATATTTCATGCTTCTGACAAACTGTTTTCCTTAAAGAAAAAAGTTATGAGTTTATTATGAATATATTTCATATGGAAATATGGAAAATTATGAAAAATGAAATTATTCTATGAACATTGGTTATATTACTGGTTTGATTTGAATACCGCAATTGCTTTGGAGGGCCTAGAATTAAATATCATCACAATGGCAGAAAACACCTCTTTATAAAACTTTTTCCAGGTGACAAAGCTTTTTACCCTTGCCAAGGAAATATAGCACTGAAATAGCATTGGATTTGGAGTAAGAAGACAAGGTTAAGAGCTTGGCTCTGCTGCTTCCTAGTTCTGTGATTTAGGGGCAGTTCTTTAACTTCTATGAATTTCTATCTTGTCATCTGAAAAATAGAATAGATTCTCCCTGAGATCCATTCTGTAGGTAAGAAGGGTGGCTGAGTGGGTAGTAGAATGTCACTGACATCAGTAACACCTGGTCCAGATTGGCTATGTGACCATGGTCAAGCCATTTAATCTTTCAGTGTCTCAGGTAAGTCACTGAGAGTCTAAGTTACAGCTAAATTGAATATCTACCTTGGTGGAAGGAAGTTCCCTACTATAAGCTCCCCACACTGATAAAATCACAAATCTGAACCATCAGCATAATGCTAAGAACATAGTAGATACTCAATAACCACATGTTGTTTGAGGGAGTGTGGTGAAGTGGAGTGAGTATTGAATTTGGAGTCATGATTTGGTTTCAAATCAAACTCTGTTACATATTGGGCAAGTCACTCCTAGAGACTCCTGGTTTAAGGTAATCTTTAATCTACTGTATATGTATATTTGCTGTTCCTGTTTATTTACATGCTGTCTCCCCCACTAAAATGTAAGTTTCATGAGATCAGGGAATACTTTTGCCTTTCTTTGTATAACCTAGTATTTTACACAGTGCTTGGCTCTGTGAGCTCTTAATAAATTCTTATTGATTGATTAATCGATTGACGGTCACTTTGAGTTATGTGGAAAATGAAGGAGTTGGACTAACTGACCTTTAAGATTCCCTCCAGCTCTAAATTTATGATGTATGATTCATTCATTCAACAAGTATGTTAATGCCTTCTATGCACAGCAGTGATTGCAGTAGGTACTTCGGGGATGGAGTTGGGGGTGGGATAAAAGCAAAACATAAGAGACGTTGTTTATTACAGGGGTAGCAATTTAATTGAGAAGATGAAACGCCAAATTATAGAACAGCAAAGGAAGATAATAATTAATATCATAATAATGTCTCTATTAAGCACTATTCCAATGCTTCACTGTGGTTTAGAGGTATCTCTGAACTTTTCAAAGCTATGACTGGCAGTAGTGCACACAATCTACAGCTTGTTTGACCAAACTGGGAAGACTTTAAGAAGGAGCTCAGCAAATGATTGTGACCACCCCCCACAAACCCACCTGGCTAATTCTAGAGAGGTTTATTACCAGATGGATTTTTCAGCTATGGCAAATTAGAAAACATGGACATGAGGAAGTTTTCAGTTGTGTTAGTGAAGGAAGTGCTCACACTGAAAAATTCTGTTTCTTTCAAAGGATCAAGTCAAATCATAATAATGATGACAAGATCATGTATTTATAAAAGGATTAAAACCATCAGTGCAAACATACTTGAGTACTAAAGGGCAGACAAGGTATTATACTGAAGATTTCTATTCTGTGAGAACATTTTCCCTGTCTTAGAAGTTAATGACATTTTTAATGCCTTAAAAATCCTGGGTGGGCTTGTTAAGGATAAGAATTTTTTTTCTAATGAAATATACTTTACATGTTCCTTAAAAAAGTTCTAGATCAAGGAAAATTCCATTTCCCCTAGTTTTTAAATTCTCCTGATTTTCTGTATTTTTTTTTTTACTAAAATGGTGGTTACCATTTTACCCATCTATTCACTGTTAATCTATTTTCCTAAAAGTGATAATAATTAGATAATCTACTTCCCTGAATTCTCATAGGCTTTTACTTATACTCTCTCATAATATATTTTCATAATAAAAACATTAAATATATTTATTTGGTAGCATGCATTAACTTCCCTACTAGACTGCAAGGACTATGAGGGCAGGAATGTTTCTGTTTGTTTGTTTGTTTTGCTTTTTGGAGGGGGGAAAGCAGGGTAAATGGGGTTAAGTGACTTGCCCAAGGTCACCCGGCTACCTTTATGTTAAGTGTCTGAGGCCGGATTTGAACTCAGGTCCTCCTGCGGCCAGGGCATCTATTCACTTAGCCACCTAGCTGCCCCTGGGAATTTTTTATGTAAGCACTATGAAGCAGTGAAATAGTTCAGTGAGTGGATAGAGTGCTGGATCTGGAGTGAAGAAATCCTGAGTTCAAATCTAGCCATAGATACTAACTATGTGACCATAAGCAAGTCACTTAACTTCTCTATGTGCCTTAGTTTCTTCATATATAAAATGTGGATTCTAATTTCCCAGGGTTATTGTAAGGATAAACTGAAATAATATTTGTAAGGCACTTTGCAAACCTTAAAACTTTATATAAATGCTAGCTATTAGTTTTTATTATTTAAAAGGTACCTTATACATACTCAATAAACATTCACATTATATTTGTTGAATAATTGAATAGATGTTAAAGTACATAAAATTAAAGAAAACCAAGTAAGAAGAGGAAAATTTAATTGACAGCAAGGTAGTTAAGTGTAACTATAAATCATTTAGCAATTTTAAAAAATAAACAAGAGGGTTTTAATCCTTCATTAATATACTAATTATTATTTGGGGAAAAAAAGAGGTGCTCCTAAGTCAGTAACACTGACACTGGAATTAAAACATTGAATTTTAATCCCAGTACAAGGTTTTTATAACTTCAGATAAACAAATCTTTTTGAAACTCAGTTTCTTTATCCATAAAATGAGGATATAACTGCCCTACCAACCTTCCAAGGACATTAGGGAGATCCAATGGGTATTTAATGTAGGTGAAAATTCTTGGAAAACTATGAAGTATTACATAAATTATTGAAATCAAAGTACTAAGAGGAAAAACAAACCTACCACTGAAACATATTTCATATAAGGAAATTTCATAAATTTAATTACTTCCATATCATTATAGATGATGGATTTATGTTTCCAGTTAAGACTGATTCCATATTGAAGTGTATCCTATATTGAAGATGTAAATATAAATAGCAGCAGAAAGATAAAACATGAACATCTGCTCATTCTTGTCTGCAGGAAGATACTTTAAACACCTAATTCCTGGAAGTAATATTTCCATAATAGAATACTTCTGGGAAGGAAAAACAAATCTTATTATCATAAGTTTTTACTTGCTGATGCTATCAAGCTCCCCTTTGATATTTTCTTTCTTGACAAATCAAAATAAAACATCCTGGTATTTAAACCACTTTGATTTTATACGGAAACTAGACAAAGTTTTAATATAGTACAAAGTATTTTTAAACCATAGACCTTATAGAACATATCTACTCACTGGAAAGTGATATAGATTCACATTTTGAAAGATTTATGTATTTTTTTCTTGAAAAATGCATTTCTCTACATTAATTATAGAAAATAATCTTAGCTCTCTTAATTAATATATCACTTTTCCCCAAAAGCTTAATATACATCCAGTGGGGCTGGTGGAGAAATAACCTATATTTTTATAGATTTTTTTTTAAAGCAATCGGGGTTAAGTAACTTGCTCCAGGTTACATGGCTAGTTATTTCTGGGTGTGGTGCTAAGTATCTGAGCCTGGATTTGATCCAAGTCATCCCAACATTGCAGCCGGTGCTCCCACTCGCTGAGCCACCTGGCCGCCCCTTATAGATTGTTTATAGTCATTTTTAGTTAGCATTTGAAAATGATGTTTCTGATTAATTGAATATCTTGCTTAAACAAGAATAGTCATAGTAATAGTAACTAGCATTTTATCCATTGCAATATACTTTATAAACATTTCATTTTATTCTCAAAACATCTCTGGGAGATAGATATTATTATTATCCTCATTTTATAGATGTAGAAGCTAAAACATACAGAGGTTAAGCAACTTGCTCAGGGTCACATAGCTAACAAAGGGTGAGGTTATATTTGAATTCTGGTTTTCCTGATTTTAGATCCCTATATTTTGCCACCTAGATGCTTATTCACTTTAACTTATTAATAATTTATTCTTCCCCTACTATTCATCTTCTCTTCAACACTAAGCCATGTTGGGTACTATGGCAACAAAGACAAAAAATATTAAAAGTTCTTGGTTTCAAGAAGCTTAAATTCTTTAAATATAAAGTATAGAGTATCCTAAAAGTCCTAGTATAGTTGTGAGCTAGTAAAGCTTGAAATTAGGGTGGCTAGATGGCACAGTGAATAGAGCACCGGCCCTGGAGTCAGGAGGACCCAAGTTCAAATCCAGCCTTAGACACAACACAAAAACTAGCCAGGTGACTTTGGGCAAGTCACTTAGCCCCAATTGCCCTACCTCCCCCTGCCAAAAAAAAAAAAAAAAACAAAGCTTGAAATTGTACCAAGACTTTGGGGGTGGGGGTGAGGAAAGCAGGAAAGAACAAATGAAGAGAGAGAGAGAACAAATAGAGAAATCCAGAAGTCTTATGTAGGAGATGGCATTTGAGTTTAGCTTTGAAAGAAGACAAAGACTCTGAAAGACAAGGGTGGAGAGAGAATATTTGCATTATATGAGGGACTGTGTAGGTACAAAGGCAAAAGACAGAATGTCATGGATAGGAAACAGTCTCTGGATCAATTTGCCTAAATTCAAGAGTTTGTGAAAGTGGAATATTATGAAAAAAGGGACTCATACTGTGAAAGAGTTTGACTAGGGGTGGCCAAGTAGCACAGTGAGTAAGAGCACCGGCTCCAGTGTCAGGATGACCTGGGGATTGAATCCGGGCTCAGACACTTAGCACCCACCCAGAAACACCTGGCCGTGTAACCTTGAGCAAGTTACTTAACCCCAATTGCTTAGGGGCAGCCAGGTGGCTCAGCAAGTAAGAACACCGGCTCCAGTGTCGGGATGACCTGGGGATCAAATCTGGGCTCAGATACTTAGCACCACACCCAGAAATAACTGGCCATGTAACCTTGAGCAAGTTACTTAATCCTGATTGCTTAAAAAAAAAGAGTTTGACTAAAGATTTTGCATTTATTTTACTAGAGGTAAGTGGGAGATGCAGCTAGAAGGCATATGCAGCTGTGTGGTAATGGTGGACAGAGCACTAGCTAGGCCTGCAGTCAGGAAGACTCCTCTTCCTGAATTCATATCTGGTCCTTCATATTAACTAGTTGTGTGACCCTGGGCAAATCACTTTACTCTGTTTGCCTCAGTTTCCTCATCTATAAGATGAGCTGGAGAAGGAAATGGCAAACTACTCCAATATCCTTGACAAGAAAATCCCAAATGGGGTCAAGAACAGTCTGAACAACCACAAGTAGGAGCTACTGGAGCTTGAGGAATAGAATCACAAATAATTTTTTAAACCTAGCTATATCGTACTTGAAGTTTTGTAAAGCATTTTATATCACATCTATTGTCTCATTTGACACAACAAGGTCATATCCCTGTTTTAAGATTATCAGCACAAAAACTTTGTGGAGGTTGCTTTGAAGAAAGGAAAGAGTGATGTCAAGGAGATCAATTAGGAAGTTAATGCAATAGTCTAGGCAAAAGGTAGTAAAGTTCTGAACCAAAATACTTTCTCTAAGCGGTGTATTGTTGTTGTTGTTCAGTCATTTCAATCATGTCTGAATCTTTGTGACCCCATTGGGGTTTTCTTGGCAAAGATACGGGAGTAGTTTGTCATTTCCTTCTCTAGCTCATTTTACAGATGAAGAAACTGAGGCAAACAGGGTTAAGTGACTTGCCCAGGGTCACACAGTATCTGAGGTTGAATTCAAACTCAGGAAGATGAGTCTTCCTGACTCTAAGCCTGGTACTCTATCTACTGTACCACTTAGCTCCCCTTCTATGTGGTATACAGATCCAAACTTCCATGATCAATTTTCTAATGTTTCATTCAGAATCAAAAAGTTACAAGGCTTCTAAGTTATGATTAAGAATACCAATAACCATTTACAATACTAAAGATGCAGGAGAAAAATGAGATGTGTGTAAAGGCCTCAAGTCAGGAGAACTGGATTTATGTCTTGCCTCTGCTGCTTGCTAGCACTTACTAGTTTATTGTGACTATGGGTAGGCACTCCATTTTTCCACAATTCTTAAATGAGGGGGTTGGAAAAGATGATTTCTAAAGTAAACACTCTAAGATTCTGTGAATCTCTTAAAGGGTAGGAGTGTTCATTGAATTTGTACTGACCCCGTGACACAACTTGAAAGACTTTTTTTTTCAATTTTGTTTGTGAAAGGAGACTATTTTAAAAAAAATCTGACATCCATTTGCTTCTAGGTCATTTATGTACGTCATGAAGTAGTAAAATAGATTTTAAAACCTAGTAATTATCAGAACCTTCTGTTTTTTTGTATTTTAGATCAAAGGGAGGTAGCATTATTCTTCTCTTTACTTTGGTGGTTATTAGAAGGATTTGTACACTTGAAAACCATAAATATTATAGAGGCAGCATAGTACAGTGTATAGAGCTGGCCTCAAAGCCAGGAGGGTCTAGGTCTACATTCTGTCTGCAATAAATATGAGCTCTCTGAATCTAGGCAAGCCATTTAGCCTATCAATGCCCTAAGATCTTAACTAAGACTATGTTATAGATGGGTCTTCAATGCAGAGGAGGGGAGAGAATTTTCGATAACAATGATATCACAGGACCACACCAAAAATTACATTCTTTTTGATCCTGCTTATTCCCCTTATCTCATAGTTTCTTGTGAGTAGGAATTGTTATATATACATATATACACACATGCATACACACATACATATATGTATATGTACACATGTATAAGCACATATATATGCATAATACATAGATTACATACATAATATGTCAACACCTAGGACAACACCTGGCACAAATCAGGATTTAAATGCTTTTTGAAAATTATTTATCTCACTTAAATTTTCAATTAAAATGAACACAAGTTTTCAAAGATATTAATATTCTAAATTACTCATACATAAAATGGGGAAACCAAGTCTGAAAGCTTTTTATGTTACTTGCCCAAATTCACACAGTTTAGTAAATGTCTGAGGCACTATTCTACCTCAAATATTTCTAATTCCAAGTCTACTTACCACTTAGCTACAAACCTTTTTCATATTCTAAAGAATATAGTACACAACTATGCCACCCTCTCCTGGATACTCTCTCCACTCTGGGTTTTCCCTGACATTACCTTCTTTTGGTTTTTTTATTGATTGTCTGATCACTACTTCTTAGTCCCTTTTATTGGATCATCAGCCACTTCACAGCCACCAAATATAGGTGTTCCCCAACACAGTCCTTAGCCCTCTGTTTCTCTCTACATTGCCTCACATGAAGACCTCATTAGCTCTGAGGAATTAAAATTACCATTTCTAAAAATCTATATATATAGTCATATCTAGTCTCTCTCCTGAGCTCTAATACCACAGCATGAATTATATATTAGATATTTTGAACCATTTGAATGTCCTATAGACATCTCAAATTTAACGTGCCCCAAACAAAAATCATTACTTCCCCCCTTCTATCACTAAGACTTCTTTATTCAGTCTTTTCTATTACTGCTGAGGTCACAATCATTCTTCTCTTCACTCATATCTGCAAGTTGATTTCGTCTTGGACTCTTCACTCACACTCAATCAATGTACCCAATCCATTGTCAGATCTTTTAATTTCTGATTCTTCGTAATTTTTTCATAGGCTTCCTTCTCTTTCCTCACTCAGCCACTGCTCTAAATTATGCCCTTATTGGGGCGGCCAGGTAGCACAGCAAGTAAGAGCACCAGCCCTAGTGTCGGAATGACCTGGGATCAAATCCGGTTTCAGATACTTAGCACCACACCCAGAAATAACTGGCCGTGTAACCTTGAGCAAGTTACTTAACCCCAATTGCTTAAAAAACATAATAAAAAATAAATTATGCCCTTATCAGGCCTAGACTATTGTAATAACTTCTTTATCAGATGACAAACCATTGATACTTTCCTAATGTTCTGCATGATTCTCAACTTCAATAATTTAGAGAATTAAAGACTACATAGTACTAGTTAATATACTTCTATTCCCCATAGTTGGGTATTGGGAGGAAACATATAAAAGCAGGTACTCATGTCTAAAGGAAACTATGCCCAGGATGAGGTATAAATAATTATGACAACAAAGTGAGGCATCATAAGTTTAAGATCTACTAACTTTGTGACCCCTTTTGGGGTTTACTTGACAAAGATACCAGTTTGCTATTTCCTTTTCAGCTCATTTTACAGATGAGAAAACTGAGCCAAACAGGGGTAAGTGATTTGCTTATACTCTGAGGTCAAATTTGAACCCAGAAAAATGAGTCTTCCTGACTCCAGGCCTGGCATTTTATCCACTGTCCCATCTAGCTGCTCCTTAATTAAGAATCACACATCATAGGAATGAGAGCAATCTGATGTAGTGAAGTTACACTTGGATTCAGAAAGACTTTTGGGGTTGAGTCCTATCTCTGAAAACACTGACAGGGTCAAGTTACTTAATCTCTCTATGCTGCAATGTCAAACTCAAATAGCAACAGGGGCCACCAAATCATTAGGTCTTCCAAATCTTGTGCTCTCTCCATTGTACCACAAGCTGAATTGCTGATGTTCACATAGTTAATAAATGTCAGGAGACTGTATTTCAACTCAGAGCCTCCTGACGCCAAGGTTTGGTATGTAATCCTCTTTTACATGCCACCTTTAATGACAAAATAGGAACTTTGATTTTGTAAGCATAAGAGATTAAAATCAAAATCAAATATGTTATATAAGAATGGTTAGTATGTCATATGATGAGAAGATAATCATGTGCTTACAGATATTAATGTGATAAATTTCTAATTATTATTTGTGCCAACTGATCAATGAATTTAGAAACCATGTCAATTATTGAGAGTCAAATATATGACTTTTGAGTCATAATAAGATCAGTCTTCTCATGGCCACACTGACAGGCACATGATATGGCCTGACCTCACATAAGATCTGTGATTAGCTCTGCGATATGCCAAATACCCTAGGATTTTTGTTTTGTTTTTTTTTCCAACTTTGAATCTGGGATACCAAGCATGATTCTAATATCCTCCACCTTCCCATTCCACCTCCTCCCCTTCCAAAAAAAACCCTTTGGGGGAGAAATTATATTCACTTGATTTTGTTGTATTAAAAAATTTCTTAATATTTGCTATGCCCTGAACCTGGAACAGATTTTCTTTTCCCCTATTTCTATCAAAAATTTACTTGTTACCACAAAAAGAGCTGCTATAAATATTTTTGTACATATGGGTCTTCCTCCCACTTCTATGATCTCTTTGGTTGGATCAGTTCACAACTCCACCAGCAATTCATTAGTGTTCCAATTTTTCCACATCCTCTCCAGCATTTGTCATTTTCCTGTTTTGTCATTTTAGCCAATCTGACTGGTGAGATGTGGCACCTCAGAGTTGTTTTGATTTGCATTTCTCTAATCAATAGTGATTTAGAGCATTTTTTCATATGCTTATAGATATCTTTAATTTCTTCCTCTGATAACTGCCTGTTCATATCCTAAGATTTGGAAATTAAGGGGGTGCCCATCAATTGGGGAATGAATGGCTGAACAAGTTGTGGTATATGCATGTAATGGAATACTACTGTGCTGTAAGAAATGAGGAGCAGATGGACTTCATATTTACCTGGAGAGTCTTATACAAATTAATGTTGAGTGAGAAGAGTAGAACCAGGAGAAATGTGTACACAATTACAGACACAACGTATGTGTGATGACCAGCTTTGATAGACTGAACTCTTCTAAGCAATGCAGTGTTATAAGTCAACCCCAAAAGACTCATGATGGAGAGAGATGTCTACATCCAGAGAAAGAACTGAGTTTGACTCCAGATTGAAGCAAACTACCTGCCCTTTTTCTTTTTCTTGATTGGTTTTGTTTCTTCTTTCCCATTGTCCATTTCATCTGATACAATCCTTCTTTATAAACTGACTAATGTCTAATGTGAAAATATTTGCAGATCCTATACTTGATTGTATGCTGCCAATGAGGGGCGGGGGGAGGGAGAGAGAGAGAGAGAGAGAAAATTTGAAACTCAAGAAATTGTAGAAATAAATCTTTTTTTTAAATGCTTTATTAACTTCTGATTTACATCGTTTGTTTCCGCCAGATTTTGAGTTACAAATTTTCTCCCCGTTTTTCCCCCACCCATCCCCCCAAAACAGCAGTCCCACAGGATATCCCCACCTCTGATCTGCTCGCTCCCATATTTTCTCCCATACCCGTTTCAACTTTGTAGAAATAAATCTTGTAAACTAAAAGTTAACAAACAAATTAATAAAGACAAAAAAAAAACTTACTTGTTCTTGAAAGCTCAATTCCCTAATATTTCTCTTCCCTACTGGTATTTTCTTTCTTTATACTCTTAAAGCATTTAATGTCTGTACTGTTCTTGGTGGTGTTTGTTTACTATGGTCTTTAATATATCTTTTATATGTGTGTGTCTGTTAGTACTACAAAAGTGTGAGTTCTTTGAGGGAAAGGCATGTTTATTCTATTTTTCTACTCTCTATAGCACCTCATCTTCATATGACTTGCGTGTACATTGTAGGTGTACAATGAATGCTTATTGATGTTAGTTTTGTATTAAACAAAAGTAATTTTCATTTGACAGAAATTCAAACACAAAGTTGGGGGTAGGGAGTAATACTCATAAATAAGGAGGACCTGGTGCTATTTCCATGTTTGTAACTAATAAAATGCTTTCTGTTTTTATTATACACAGAAGCATCATTAAATGTTGCAACATCCACAGTGACACAATTTTCTCTCCAAATACAATTAAACAAACACATGCCATAGCATTTTTTAAGTTTATTACTTACATATTTGTCTTAACAATAAGACACACTCAAGTGAACATTTCAACTGGCAATTCTAATAACTCAAACATACATTGATGATGTGTCATGCACAGTTGTTGCTTTTGGTACTTTTTATTGATTATTTTTCATGTTTAATAAAGGTTAACTTTAATTTGGAGAGGCTATATCATAAAAATAAGGTAATTGAACTGGGGTATAACAAACACCAGAGAGCTATTTCTAAACAGGTAAGAGAAAATTAAGTTAATATACAACAGGGGCATTTGGGTCAACCTATAGCGCCACCTCACATTTAACAGCTCATGTTTTCCCCTAATTGCAGCTGCATTCTATTATTAAAATACTTATAGTCTTTAAGTACAAATTGTTTGAGGAATAGGAAGGAAAGTACTGAGCCCCTGCCATGCAACATTTCATAGGAACCCAATGAGTAATTGATTGCTCATTGGCTGCTCAGAAGACAAGAGTATGCTGTGGTAATTAGAGCAAAGTTCTGTGAGTCAGGATTCTATTTGCTCACTTGACTATTGGGCACACTATAGCTCAGACTATGACCTGTTCTGCATGGGGATAGGAACAGGGACTGAGCCTGTTAGTTCACTGATATAGGAAATTCCTTGTTCAGGAAATTCGTTCTGCCAAGGCCCATTGGCAACTCCCCTGCAAATTATAGCTTTAGAGAAGTGTCTAGAACAGTGGTTCTTAAATCAGGATCACTGCAGGGCTACAAGACCCTTTCAGGGCATCCAGGAAGTCGAAATTACTTTTATCAAAATACTAAAACATTTTAATTTCTAACATGGTAAATATCAATAGGTATAAACCAAAGCTCTCTGGACCTC
The DNA here is from genome assembly GCF_028583685.1 of Petaurus breviceps papuanus. Taxonomy (NCBI): domain Eukaryota; kingdom Metazoa; phylum Chordata; class Mammalia; order Diprotodontia; family Petauridae; genus Petaurus; species Petaurus breviceps. The sequence continues at coordinate 53,680,146 of NW_027187391.1, forward strand.
TCACTAATTTTTTAGTGTAAGGGGTCCTGAGGCCAAGATTTGAGAACCACACTGAGAGATTAAATTATTTGCCATGTATGTATAGATATGTATGTATACATACACACATTTACATATACACGTGTGGACATACACATATATATGGGGAGAGTGAGAGAGAGAGAGAGAGAACGCTTTTTTCCCTCCCCTGTATATGTTGATGATAGCACAGGTTAACCCCAATGCCTAGAATATTTTCCCTTTTCACTTCCATCTTTTACCTTTCCTGCTTTCTTTTAAAATTCAGCTCAAATCCCACTTTCTGTAGGAGGCCTTTCTCAGTTCTTCCAGATCCAAATGTCTTTCCCTCTGAGAAATATCTTTCCCTCTGTATATGTCTTATAGGTACTGAGTTATTTACATGTTGTGTACTTCATTAAAATGAGTTCCTTGAGGGCAGGAGCTGTTTTAGTATTTCTTTGTAGAACAGGTCATTTGAGCTATAATCTGCCAGGAATCAAGTGGACAAACAGGTTCCTTACTTGTGAACCTCTGTTCTTATTACTAGAGAGAATTCTGTCTTCTGGGGAGTTACTGAATAATGACTCATCATATTTCTATGAAATGTTTTTGCATGGGAGGGTCTCAATGCTTTTCTGATTCTCAAGCAATTTTTACTTAAAGGCTATGAAAATTTTATTAATAGACTGCAGCTGCTATTAGGCGAAATGTGAGCTGTTGACTCTGAAGTGGGGCTAAAGGTTGGCCCTAATATCCCTGGTGCATATTAGCTTGATTTTCTCTTACCTGTTTTCATAGTTAGGAATGGCCTTTGTGGTGTCTGTTATATCCCCCAATCTAATTACTGACTTTTTATGTTGAAGCCTCCTCAAATTAAAGCTAACCTTTAAAAAAAAAACCATGAAAAATAATAATTAATTAACTCTGAACTAGGATTGTTGGTGGTATTTGTGGGTAGAGAAAAGGATGTAACAGAAATGTAGAAGTAGAATTCTTAAAATTTTAGAACTGATTAGATATGCAGAGTAAGGGAGAATGAGGACATAAGAATAATTCCAAGGTTTTGAACCTCAGTCAATGGAAGGATAATGGTAGCCACAGAATTATTTTATGGAGAAAGATAATGAGCCAGCTTTTCCCCTAAGATTTAGCTATGAAAAGGAGAGCTATAGGATTCAAAAATGATTTTTTTTTTCATTTAAAACAATTTACTAAGTACCGTGCTAAGTGCTGGGGATATAAATACAAGAGATAGACCCTCCTTTAAGAAGTCAACATTTTAATTGTGACAGCTAGGTGGTGCAGTGGATAGAGCATCAGGTCTGAATGAGGGATACTCATTTTCCTGTGTTCAAATCTAGTCTCAGATACTTACTAGCTGTATAACCTTAAGCAAGTCACTTAAGCTGGTTTGCTTCAGTTTTTACATCTTTTAAATGAGCTGGAGAAGGAAATGGCAAACCCCTCCAGTATCTCGGCCAAGAAAACCCCAACTGAAAAATGACTGAACAACATTCTAATAGGGCCATCAACACATACAGGAAAAGGAAGGAAATTCTAGTCTAGAGAACCACAGAGATGGGGAATTAATCCATAATGCAATCTATTTACATTCTCTACGCAGGAGCAATGGTGCATGGGGGCAGGGCCAATGGTAAAATGTCTAGGAGTAGGTAGATGGCTAGATAAGATGTAAAACATTCTCTGGTCTGGGGCTGCCTTGATATATTGCCTGAGGTAAGTTTGCATGTATTCCGGTACAGTCAGGTTCCAGAATGGGAGTTCCAAAGCTGAGTAGATTAATTTTCCAATGCCTGGGTTTGGGAAGCATGGTTTCTCATTGTCTGCCCTAGCATGTGCTATCCTAGATCGGTAGAAACAGAGCAGCAAGTAAATAGTTATAGTAGAAGCCTGGAGCGAATATAGAACATAGTCTGATGATAGCTTAAAGAGAGTTCAAGGCTATTGTAGGAAGTTAGTTTTATATGACCCATGTGTGTCAGGAAACATATAAAAAAGAATCTATTGCTGTTGCCAAGACTCCTTGAAACCTGAGCTGGGACTCCACCAGGATTGAGGGAATAGACTCTAAAGTGTAGAATACTAGGTGAGTGCTTTTAGAGAGTAAGAGAACTAACACTCCCTTTCCCCCACTACCACAACTACCAATCAAGGACGCAGGACTGCCCTGGATTATGGTGATTTTTTTTTTGCTTTTTGGAGGGGGGAAGGTAGGGCAATTGGGGTTGAGTGGATTGCCCAAGGTCACATGGCTAGCTTTGTTAAGTGTCTGAGGCTGGGTTTGAACTCAGGTCTTCCTGACTCCAGGGCCGGTGCTTTATTCACTGTGCCACCTAGCCACCCCTATAGTGATTTTCTTAAAGCATAGATCTTATCATCTTATCATCCTCCCTAATAAACTCCAGCACTCCCTGTAACCTCTCAGATCAAATCTAAAGTCTACTCTTTGGCACTTAAGCTCTTTATAACCTGGTTCCTTTACTTCCCTCCCTATGATCTGTGATCAACTACACTGAACTACCTGCAGTTTCCATATTAAAACTCCTTGAGGGGAAGGACTGTTTTTTGCCTCTTTTTGTGTCCTCAGTGTTTAGCACAGCACCAGATACATGGTAGGAACTTAATAAGTGTTTATTGAATGACTATTGAATGTTCCCCCAAAGGGCACTCCAGCTCCTATCTCCACGCCTTTGCACTGGCTCTTCTGTATGACTCATATTTTCTCTCTCTTCTCTTACACATCTTCACTTCACTTCACTTCAAGATTCCGCACAGCTCTCCATCCCTCTCCCATTCAGTCGATGACTTTCTTATCAGTTCCTAATTATTCAGAATGTGAACTCCTGGAAGGCAGGGGTCATAGTTCTGTCTTTCTTTTTATTCCCAACATTTATTTTACACAGTGAGTGCTTCGTAAATGTGAGTTATTCTGACTGACTTGCCCAGCTGCCTTCAGGCAACAGGAGCTGAGGGAGCAATTAGGGCAGTGGTTCTGAAGGGGTAGGCCAATCATTTTCCTAGATACGCCATGAAATTTTTGATGTGATGCTATTACAGATAAAAGAACACACACAATACATATACATGTGCATAAACATATATAATGTAACTTTCTTTAAAACAAATTTTAACTTACCCAGCATATGGAATATGGGAATTCATAGTTTATCATGCATAATAGCACAAAAACCTGATAAATTATGAACTTGCAAAGAACTCAACAAAAACAATCGTTTTTATTGAGGGTAAACCACAAATAGTTTAAGTGTCCTGACCAATTTAAACTCTTGGTATGCCTTGATTTCTCATGGTAAATAACAGCTGTAAACAAACAAATGTTGGGGAAACCACTGATCTAGTGGTATACTGTGGGGAACTAAACATATTTGCTTCCTTAATACAATTCCAGAGCATTTGGGACAAATTCTTTGAAGGGGGATTTGTTCTTTGAAAAGACACTAGAGCACCAGTAGAGGGCTCAATAAGGACACTTCTATGAGTCTTGAAGATGCTGGGTAAGTACCCAGAGCTGTGAAGACAACAAAGGCCATAAGCTTTAAGAAGGACATGAGATCTCAGAGATCACCTGATCCAACCTCCTAGGGTCCCAGCAGCTGTTGAAGGCTGTGTGTAGAAATGAAGGATGCTGGGGACCATCTGGGAACAGCCTTTGGGAATCTACAACAAAGAACATTTCCCAGGAGTTGGCCCTAGATATAGCAGCTGGAGACTAAACAAAGAAGAAGGAAGTGTAGATTGTCACTCCTTTAGAAAAGCATTTTAGGATTCCAAAACAAGAACAGAACGGACCTTCAGGATCTTCCATTATAATCTTCCTCCATGAAGAGAAGGAATAGTAATTTCCTACTAGAAAGCCTTGTGGTATGAGAAGCTTTTGCAAATTAGTTATCTTCTGATGATGAAACATAACATTCACTTCTTGGTAGAGAAATAATGAACTTGCTAGAGGTGTAGAATAAGATATACATTCCCAGTCAATGTGTTGATTTGTTATACTTGACTATGTGCATATATATATATATATATATATATATATATTTGTTATAAGACAGGGCTTCTATTAGGAATGGGTGGTGGTAGATCAGTGGGTAGTGATAGATATGCAAAAAAAATCACCAAGAAAACTTTTTTGAAAAAGACAGAAAAAAACAAAAAGAACTATAGAAATAAATAGGGCAATTTTGTTACTGCCTATATGTATTTGTGTGTATACACATATATGTACGTTTTGTAAGGCAACCTTCAAGTTCACAGTTTCTTTTTTTTAAAGCAATTGGGGTTAAGTAACTTGCTCAAGGTTACACGGCCAGTTATTATTTCTGGGTGTGGTGCTGAGTCTCTGAGCCCGGATTTGATCCAGGTCATCCCGACACTGGAGCCGGTACTCTTACTCGCTGAGCCACCTGGCCGCCCCTAAGCAATTGGGGTTAAGTAACTTGCTCAAGGTTACACGGCCAGGTGTTTCTGGGTGGGTGCTAAGTGTCTGAGCCCGGGATTTGATCTCCAGGTGTTCTCAACACTGGAGCCGGTGCTCTTACTTGCTGTGCTACCTGGCCGCCCCCAAGTTCACAGTTTCTTATAAAATCTTCTTTCTTATTCTTCTTAGTAAATTGAAATGTTTGTTTTTGCTATTAAGTTCATAATAAAGAAAATAACCCAAACTCTGAGGAAAGTGCATTCAGCCCTGAAAAACAGGACTATCTGTAGTATACTTAAATGATCATATTCAAGGTATAGACTATTCACCAAAATACAATGACATACATTAGGTTGACACTGAAATTAAAATATGCGGGCAAGGTTAGGGAGGGGTAACTGAATGAACAGATGAGGAAATTCAGATTTTATATACTTGTCTTTTACTGGGATGACAGCCAGATTTCTAACTGAACCTAAGACAGACTATATTTTATTATAGCTATATACATGTAAATGAATAGTGTATAAAATACAGGCAGTTTCTTTGGTGGTTATTTAAGTGATAAAGGATTGCTAGACAATTAAGAACAGATTCTCCTGTCTCCCTGTCTAAAGAACTAGAGATTTCTCTGATGTTTGCAAAGAGATGACATTCTAGAATCTTAGAATATGTTTGATTATAAAGTCAGTTGCTTTCTCTCATTTCAATGACCATTGTAAAAGGCCCAATGATTTCATCATCATCATTTTGGAGATATTCATAGTATACTTTCTTGTCAGCAGCATAATTTCCCTGTGATAATACATAATCTTTTTTCTTCCAATTAGAACTCTTTTCCCAACCTTCCCTCCCTATACCTGATAGACCATTTCTTTATAATAATAATATAGCCAGCATTTATATAACACTTATTATGTGCCAAACACTGTACTAAGTACTTTATAACTATTATCCCATTGGAAATTTACCATAATACTGGGAGAAAGGTGCTATTATCATCCTCAGTTTACAGTTTAGGAAACTAAGGCAAACAGAGGATAAGAGACTTGTCCAAGGTCACTTACCCTGTAACTGTCTGAGGTCAGATTTGAACTTGTCTTCCTAACTTCAGGCTTGGTGCCTAAAATTCACTGTGCCACCTAACTATATCTAGGTACCTAAGTAACTAGTTTTTTAAAAAAGAGTTATTCCACTATACTTCCCTAATCTCTCTTCATTATAGCTAAAACCTTAGCTGATAATTGTACTAGATGAAATATGAATTCAAACATGCTTTTAGTAACAAGGGCTTTTCCTGATCATCTTTAATTACCTTTTAACCATCATCTATCCTTCCTGACAGAGAAGACAGAAGCAAAAAAGAACTTAAATAGCTCTGCTTAAACTTACCATCATGGACCGATCAAACAGTGGCATTTCTGTTCCTTGTTCTTGCTCTGAATATACCTGAAAAGTTCCAATCTATTGTTTTTGAACATTTCCCATGAGCCCTAGCACATCTGTGTCTTTAAACTTCCTGGTACTATTTTTTTTTAAAAGCAATCAGGGTTAAGTAACTTGCTCAAGGTTACACGGCCAGTTATTTCTGGGTGTGGTGCTAAGTATCTGAGCCTGGATTTGATCCAGGTCATCCTGACACTGGAGCCGGTGCTCTTACCCACTGAGCCACCTGACCACCCCTACCTGGTACTATTCTTATAAGTCTTTACCAGTTTTTTTAGATATCCCTAGTCCCTTGACCTCCAAACATGCTTTGTATATCACCTTTTAGCATCTAAGCACATCAGGGAGCTCTTCCTATAGTTTCTTCTTTGTTGTTGTTGTTCCCTTCTACATTTGAATAATTTGGTAGTTTATTGGTTTTTTTTTTTTTTTTGCTTTTTGGAGGGGGGAAGGTAGGGCAATTGGGGTTAAGTGACTTACCCAAGGTCACATGGCTAGTTTTTGTGTTAAGTTTCTGAGGTCGGATTTTAACTCAGGTCTTCCTGACTCCAGGGCCGGGTCTCTATTCACTGTGTCCTCTTAGCCACCATATTTGAATAATTTGTGATTGTAATACCTCAAGCTAGCTTTCCTTTTATATTACTATGTGATCATACCTGTCATTTTTCCAAACTTGCTATGTTGGTAGTGTGGGAAATGGGAAAAAATGCTAGATTTGTAGCTCCTTTTTAAATGCCTTCTTCCCCACCCCAATCTGAAACGCACTCCCTCCTTTGCTCTGCCTTTCAGGATACTCTTCCATTCAGATAAGTTTAGGTGCCACCAATTCTGTGGTTTTCCCAGATCTCTCATTTTTCCTAAGCTATTACTGTTCTCCCTCAAATACTTCTAAAAAATCTTTCTTTATCTAATCTCTTCTTAGCCTCTTTCATTGCTTGACTCCTGTTATATATATTTGTGTTCACATTGTATCTGCAAGGTGAATATAAACTCCTTGATAGATGGAACTACTCATTGTTTATGTTTTTGTATCTCCTACATCTAGTATTATACGTTATCCATAATAGATGACTTTTCACAGGCCATACCTCATCCCTGGAATGCTGTCCCTTTTCACTTCCACCTCTTGACTTCCTTCAAAATACAGTTCAAATCCCACATTCTGAAGGACTTTTTCACCACCCCTGGCTACTTAAGCCTTCATAGTGAGATTAACTCCTTTACACAGAATAATTGGCTACATGTCTCCACTACTAGAATGTAAGCTCCTTGAGGGCAGGAGCATATTTTTACCTTTCTCTACAATCCCAGATAATAAGGGCTTAATAAATGTTTGTTGCCACTGCTTTTTTTGAAATGAACTATGTGGTTTAATTGAATTGAATTACAGTGTCTGTTGATAAAATCTACAGCCTGTAGAATGAAGCATCCTATTAGATACAAGTTACTTTTTCTACCAGCATATATCATCAATTGTATTTTCTTTTATTATATAATTACAGTAATTTCAGAAGAAATTACTATTTGCTCAATTGACACAATAAATATTTTTGTCTCATCCAAGTTGTCTAGTTTCAATTATAGTTAAATGTATTTTGTAGGGAAATATTTTTTTATCTTGTTTGGAAAACTTAATTATTATATTGCTTGAACCTAGTTTTATAGAGTTAGAAATTATCTAACTCAAAAACTTACTGTAGGGTTCAAGATGACCTCAGAGACATTTTGGGGAAGCCAGATGGCTGCAGGGGTGGGGAACTTGTGGTCTCAAGGCTATATGTGGCCCTCTAAGTCCTCAAGTGTGGCCCTTTGACTGAATCCAAACTTCACAGAACAAAATCCCTTAATAAAAGGATGTGTTCTGTAAAACTTGGACTCAGTCAAAAAGCTGCACCCAAGGACCTAGAAGGCCACATATGACATCGAGGCTACAGGTTCCCAACCCCTGCTAGGGAATGCTTTGATCTCACCCAGGTCTTGTTTTTGGGTCTACCCAAAGTTTGTGTTTAGGGTTCCCCAAATTAGATTGAATGTTTATTCTTACTTACTGATATACATCTTTCTCTGGAAACTGGTGCTGCCAATCAGGCAAATATTTACACACTTGTCTGACCTCTATATAATATAACCTCATAAAGATTTGGGAGGGAGTCACAACTACTTCTGGCTCTCTCTTTTGCCAATTGGCCTAATTTTTTTTTTCTAAAACTATTTTAGGTTTTGGGGTTTATTCTCACAATTAACAATGTCTATGTAGTTTGGGCTAAAATTCGCTCTATGTTCCATGCAATCATCTCTGTTTTGCCAAGTAAAGTTATTCTTGAATAAATTGTAAGTTCTCATATGACCTATATTCTGTATTCCCAAAGTCAGTGATGCATCGTAGTGATTATTTTGACTAGACAATTGATATAATCATAACTTAAATTACTGTATGTTTTCCCTTTTACAAGTTCAGAGAAAAACAAATGACCATTAATTTTTTTTTTTACCTTTCTGTACAACTTTCCATCTATGTTGCCATTACTATTCCAATGCCACAAGGATTCTAAATCACTATTGAACTATTTAATTAAGGAAGTTAGAATTGGCACCATTAAACACCTATAATATCTAAATTTTATTGCCTACACTGGGACGTTTTAAATATTTGATTTTCAAATGGGAACCAAATATTTTCTTCAGTTCTATACTTTTTGTGTGATTAATACCTCTCAATAGCAGGGAGCCTAATTATTTATAGGCTTTCTCATGTATGAGATTTTCAGTAATATACTATAATGTACTAAATTCATTTTTAAAGACTCAGCCATATACACATTTTAACAATTCATTTCTGTTACTGAACTTACTTTTCCCACCACTATGAATATAAAATCATGTATAGATTAGATGCCATGTGCCAACATCTACATGATATTTTTTTCTAAGACACAGTTTTACTTTCAGCAATTAAAAAACACACAACATACAGAATTAAGACCCACAGAACACTGACACCCTTCCCATACATCTACCTATAGAAGTAATGTGATATTGTGGATAGAACAGAGGCCTGAGAGTCAGAGAAACCTGTATGAACACACGCCAGACACTCATTATTAGAAAATCACAACTTTTCTGAGCCTCAGTTTTCTCACCTATACAATGGGGTTATTACCCTCTATTTATTCCCAATAATACCTAACTCTCAGAATTTTTGTATGGCTCAAGTGAACTAATGTATGTAAAGCACTTCACAAACAATAACTATTATCCAATAATATATATCCATAGATATCCTGCTACAACACAGTTCTTATATTTCATAGCATATTTGTGCTCTCATTTGTAGCACTCTAATATCAAACTTGGCATTGACTGTCTTGGGTAAGCTTGTTCTACCTAACAATGCTTTTAGGGAATCCATTAAGAAAGGTAGGTAGGCTATGCCTATAGGACTAGGATAAAGATGACCTATGATATCCCTCATAAAAGGAAATTTCAAGTGACAAAATTTCCTCAAGATTAGATCCAAACCCATGAAAGTCAAAGGTGAACAGAGAGGCCAGAATAACAAAGTCCTTCCCTTAGCTTGTCATTATTCACCTACCAACTGATGGGATTTAATACAAAATTTGCAAACCAGGTAAGACATACGGAGGAATGGCAATCCAAAGTCTGTTTTCTAATGTCCTGTCAGTGACAAGTTTTTCTATTTTTGCTCCTATGAGATATCCAGAGGTCAGACTGAAAAGAGCAAAGATTTCAGACTACTCAGAGTCTATCCTCAGAGACAGATTTGGTGAGGTCGTACATAGCCATACTGTTTTCTAGCTGAAATGATGCTTTGCCTACCAAGCCTGTTCCTTGCTAATATCTAGTTACCTAATGAAATGCTTTCCAAATGACCTCAGGGCAAGATTCATGGACCTGAATAGCAGCAGATTTCATTCAGTTTCCTGACAGTTGAACACCAATGTGTTGAACACCAATAACACTTCCAGAAGATAGCACTGTCCCAAACTAAAAAAAGCAATATTGACAGGGCTTTTCATTCTAACTAGAAAATACCCTGCCTGTACTTCTTCAGCAGTGAACAAGCATATCCAAATAAAAATTTCTATAATACAAGTAACCTTAAAGAAAGCAAAATTTCTCAGATACAAAAACAACTTTTTTCATAAAAAAAGAAAAGAACAATAATTGTTTGTAGATTAAGTTCTCTGGTTCTAGATGTCTACCCTATCTTTCATGTTTTCACTGTCCTTAGTCCAGAAAAACTGATTTTGCTTTGGAGAGTCTACAAAGGGAGGATTATTTCAATGCTTATTTTGATTCAAGGTCTCTGTAGTCTAAGCTGTTTCTCAGTTTTTAAAAGTTATATTGAGAATTCTACATAAAAATGTTCTTAAGAAATAAAAATACCTTGCCTAAATATTTGTGTTGCTTTAGGAAAACAGAATGGACCAATATAGAGGGAGACCAATATAAGGAAATATTACAAGTTTTGTTCTAGCTTATAGCTGAGTTATGTAGCCTTAGAGAAATAATTTCACTCTTCTGGACCTTGATATCTTCACTTTTAAAATTAGGAGGAAAGGCTATGTTGAAGAATGAAGATCACTCTTTGGTTGGCAGATCAAATTGCTTAAAGTTTTTATTAGACAACCAGCTGGTTAGGAGACAGCATGTAAAACTATCTCAATAGTGTTTTGTATACATGCATATGTGTATTATACATGTATGTATACATTATGAATGTATACATACAATTCCCTTGAGTATGTATATACACATATATTCATATATATCATAATATATTTATATGTATGTTCCCCCTTTGGTATATAGTGTGTGCATGCATGTGTGTACACATGTTCCTACTTTGGTATGTTTATATGTGTATAACTTTACACATAGATCTATATGCATGCATGTATGTATATTCTTCTGTTATATAGGATATATTCTTATATACATGCATATATGTATGATATGTGTGTGTTTGTGTATATACAGATATACAAACATACATACACACATAAACATAGCTGTTCCCCTATTGGTATGTGTACCAAAAGGGGAAGCAGAAGAATCACATGTGAGAATGTCAGTGTCAGGACGCCTATTGGGATACATTTTCCTAAGTACTCAAAATAGGACATCTTGAGATTGCTAAGGGAAGGAGAAAAGAACAGATAGCAGCTGAGGTAAGGACAGGCACTTACTTACAGGTTATTTAAGGATCACTTCAGCTAAGTTAGCCTCTGCAGTTGAGTAACACCTTCCTGGGCATAGAAAAATGGGAAAGTATATAGTTACAGCACAAAAGAGTGTCCACTTGCATTTAGATACTAGTAAAAGAAATTGGGAGAAATCACTCTCTCACATCAAGACCACTGGAAGACAATTTTCAAAATGCAAGTACTTAGGTCAAGTTGGTTGCTACAACTACTAGATGATCTCTGACTTGACTTTCAGGTCTAATATTCAGGGAAGCTATTCAAATAAAATAGGAATAAAAAAAATCAGATAATACAGTACGGCAAGTGATCTACTCAAATTTAACATTTCCAAAACACAGCACATTTTTTTTTCTCCTTGAACCAACTCTTCCTCCAAATTGTCTTATATCTGATGAAAGCATCATCTTCCTATCAGTCATCCAGATTTACAATCTTGGAATCCTCTTAACTTTTCCCACTCCTTCAGCTCATATAGTTGATCAGTTTCTAAATTTTATCCATTCTACCTCTTTAACACCTCTCAAATTATCCCCTTCTCTGCACCCACATGACTACTACCCCAGTGCTGGCTCTTACCTCTTGAATGGATTGCTTCAATAGCCTCTCAATTAATTTTCCTGCCTTTACTCTCCCCACTGTTCATCAGTTGATTGATAAGCATTTACTAAATAGATATCATATGCCAAGTATTGTGCTCAGTGGCAAAGATAAAAACAAACAAAAGAAGAAACAATTCTGTACAGAAAGAGCTTATATCATATTGGTATCTCTCCAATCTATCTTTGAATACAGTTGTAAAAATGATATTCCTGAAACAGAAATTTGACTATCTCATCACCTTACTCAAAAATCTTCCATAGGGCTCCCTATTCCTTAAATGAAAGCAACTGTGTATTTTATAACATAACATGATATTTATGATTGAGATAAACATATTTCAGGGGGACACTACACATGCTTGTCATAATCACATCTAAAAGATGAATTTCACAAAAAGAACTGGGGGTCATGAGATCACCATCAGAAATAAAGAATTACAAAACCAGGTCCATTACAAAAGTTTTACATGAGTTCACATTTGACATTTATAGCCACATTTAATAGGATAGACACAGCAGTCAGCAGAGCTCATAACTGACTTTGAACATTCTGTCAAATCAAATAGCCCTCTTCCTTTGAGAAGAGGCAGAATGATGCCTGCAAGTACTGTATTCATGATACTGAGGACATAGGCTTTTCATCAGTGAGTTATTCCAGCCTGTGTTAGAGAGACCTCCAATTTAGCTACATGTGTTTGGTTACCTTTAAATTTTGATGTAGATGCAACAATGACATTGATTGCAAGTTTGTTTGTTTTTTAATTTTTTTTTATCCCTTAAGGATATTACTGTTAGGCATGCTGTCTTTCACTCATTCAAGTGCAGGTATACACAGACACATACACTTTAGAGAGCCTTCAGAATTTGACATGAAATGATTTTAGCTTCATTAGCTATTTTTAAAAGTAGGTGAATACTTATGCTTCAATGATGAATAGTATCAGGAAATCTGACTATTAAAAATGGGCATCAATTGGGGAATACCTAAATAAGCTGTGATACATGAACATAATGAAATATTACTGTACAGTAAGAAATGATGAGTAGGATGAATACAGAAAAGTTGGGAAGAGGCATATGAACTAATGCAAATTGAAGTAACCAGATCCGGGGAAACAATATTTATTGCTGTTGTTCAGTTGTGTCCAATTCTTTGTGACCCCATTTTGGAGTATTCTTGGGAAAGATAATGAAGTGGTTTGTCATTTCTTTCTCCAGCTCATTTTATAGATGAGGAACTGAGGCAAACAGGGTTAAGTGACATGCCCCAGGTAACACAGCTAGGAAGTATCTGAGGCCAGATTTGAACTCAATAAAGTGAGATTCCTGATTCCAAACTCAGTGCTCTATCCATTGTACCACCTAGCTACCCTAGGGAAACTATGTACACAATTACTATGACATTGCAAATAAAAAGAACACTAAAAACGAAATAATCTAAACTGGATGCTGAGAAATCGTAACGATCAAGCTTGGTCTCAAAGAAGAAATATTTGAATGTATTTCTCTCTCAATTTTTTTGCAGATGTGGGAGACTATGGGTGTAGAACACTTCATACATTGTGAGAGTTTTTCAATATATTAGTTTTGAGGAATGTTTTTTCCCCACTTTTTTCAGTTTTTATTTTAAGAGATTGCTTTCTAGAAGGGATAAAGAGGAAGGGAAGATACATTGATCAATGCAGTTGATAAAAAAAATCAATATTTTTACAGGAATGGTAGAATAATGTACTAAAGGCCAAACATCTAAACAAAGGGTAACTATTTGGGGGTGGGGGGAATCCAGATATGTGGAAATCCATTTTTTGACATCTTTTCCTAATTTTAATCAATAACATTTGAAATAATTCAGACCCAGTATAGCTATGGCTTAGATACACACAAGGGGTTTTTAAAATAGCAAATATTTAACATTAAATATTAATTTAGACAGTAAATATTCAACAAACATTTCCAGGTTCTATGGAAAGTGCTAGATTTTTGTTAAATAGGTCTGTGTTTAAATCCTGGTTTGGCTACTTACTACTTATGTGACATTGGGCAAGTTACCTCATTTCTTTGGTCATCAGTTTCCTCATCTATAAGATGATGGAATTGGGCTACATGTTCTCTATGGCTCTTTCCAACTCTTAAGTCTGTGAACCTACTATATGCAAGTCACTTTGGCAAATATGAACTTCAATTTTTCAACTCTCTTAACCAATCTCTTATCAGGCAAGCAACAAAAATAGAAAAATGAGACAGAGTTAAAGAAATGACATTGGATGTTTAGCAGTGACCCATGAGCTCAACCAGAATAGAAGTGAAAATGCATTTAACATACTTATCTTAGTCCAAATCCTTTCAATAAAAAAAGAATGACTTCCTTTCTCCCCTACCACATGTGTGAGTGTGTAGGCATACACATTCCCCCACCCTGTCAATCATATACTCAATCCTTGGGCCCACCAACACTAGTTTTAGTTGGCAACCTGCTAACACTGTAAATAAAGGTTAGTTCTCTTCCCCTTTCCCCACCAAAACCAAAGCAAACAAACAAAAAAAGCCCTGCAAAACACCATATATCCTTTGTAAATATACCTCTATGATCTTTTGGTTTTTGTTATTTTTTCTGAGGTCAAAATATGAGGATTGGAACTGTTTTTGTTTCTTGCCATGGCTTAAAAGATTATTCCAGCATTCACTCTACAGCTATCCCCCCTTGCCAATCCCCCATCAAAATCACCAAAGGAGAAATGGTAACTAAACTTCAAAAGTCCAGAGCTTAATATCCCCTTTAAACATACTATACACTGAGAAGCCATGGGCCCAGAATAATAAATTGAAAAAATGTCATTAAGAGCATGTCTCAGTATTAGTGTCTTTGTAACATTAATGTCATTATCTTAGGGCTGCTGCTGCTATTCCCCAGGTCTCAGTTTCCAAAGAATTTTTAATTCTTATAATACTGCAAATATCAGTGGCAAAGGGAAAAAGCTGAAGAATGGATCAGTAACCTATACTAGGGTATAAAAGCATACTTCAAGCCTTGAACATACCCCCAAGGGAGTAGAAAGATTTCACTAGCTACTTAATGTAGGAGAACTTCTGCAATTTATTGGCAAAGGAGATCAACATTAGTAATAAAAATGAACACTGGGCAGAAAATGTGCCAGGCCCTAAAGGCCACAGAAGTGAAACAGTGAAAAGCTTATAAAAGATGTGAAACTTGGAAAAAATATATTACTGAGCAATGCAGATGGGCACCAAATGGTTCAGCTCTCAGATCCAGACTTGATAGCCAATCTATCAAAAAAAAAATTCCATCAGTCAATACGCATTTATGAAGTACCTATAAGGTTTCAGTCATTGTGCTATGCATTGAAGACACAAAATTAAGACAACATAAAACAGTCTCTCAAGCTAATATTCTATTCAGGGAAACGATAGGCACCCATAGAAGTAAGTGAAACAGGCAAATATAATACGTAGTGATAGAGATGAGATTTGTTATTTCAGTGATTGAGGGAACTTCCAGATGAAAACATACCCTCTACCAGGGCAGAAAGGCAGCATCTTGGCAATTGATAAACACAGAGATCTTCTAAGAGCAATAGGAGGTTGAATGATTTGCCCAAGGTCAAAGCAAGGATGTGTCAGAAGTATTATTTAAACCTAGGTTTTTCTCACACTAAAGGCATCTCTCTATCCACTATATTATGGTGCCTCTCAAACAGAATATATACAAAATAAATACAAAGTAATTTCTAGGATGGAATTGTATTAGTAACTGAACAACTCCCTTTGCCTCAGTTTCATCTACTGTAAAATAGGGATAATAACAGTACTTGCCTTCCAGAGCTGTTGTGAGCATCAAATGGGATAATACTTATCAAGTGTTTAGCACGTGGCCTAGCACAGAGCAGGCACTCAATAAATTCTTGTCTCATCCATCCATCCATCCATCCATCCATCCATCCATCCATCCATCCATCCATCCATCCATCCATCAAAAAGATGAAGAAACTGACTTTGGAGGTACTTAAGTTGAATTTTGGAAGAAGCTAGGAATTTTAAGAAGTGAAAATGAGAAGAGAATGTATTCCAGGCATAAGGGACAGCCTCTAAAAAGGCATGGAGACAAGCAATTGAATATTGTGTACCAGGAATGACTGAATATGTATTTTTAAAAAGTTAACACTAGCCAAAGACTGGTGCTGTCACTGTGTCAAATAATGTTACTCACTAAAAAGCCTATGCTCAGTGGACCGGTTGAAGGGGAAAAAAATTAAAAAGACAACTACAAGTGTGACATTTTAGTCACCAACACGAATCATTTGTCTGTTCCAGTCTGAGATTTGCTATGACTATATTCAGGGACACATTCTACCAATGCAAAGGATTCTGGGTATTTGCTGAAATGCACAAGGCACACAAGCCACCTTTAGATTAATAGCCACTAGGCAACTCCCTCCCTGTGTGTATTTGATTTTAGAAAACAATAATGTAAAATCCAACCTGACAGGACCATCACATGGGTTTTGAAACTCCATCTCTGACACTCATAAAAACAAACAGAAAAAAAAAAAAACTCTAGGGGATAAGTTCCTGGTGTTAAGTCTGGTGGACACAGTACCAATGATTCTCTTTTCAGTTAAAGGCAATTCATACATAATGTATTGAAGACATAAAGCATTATTTCTATGCCGTGGCTAAGCACAATGGTTTCATTAACACTAGATAATCAGATCAGGAACTAAAAATTAATACAATAATAAAGCTTGTTTCCAGAAAAGAGATGGGTACTAAGTAAATGTAAGATGATAATGCTATCTCCTATTTATATGGTGGTCTAATGTTTACAAGGGCAGCTAGGTAGCTCAGTGGATGAAGCTCTGGGCCTAGAGTCATGAAGACCTGAGTTCAAATCCAGCCTCAGACACTTACTGACTATGTGACCCCGGGAAAGTCGCTTAAGCTTATTTGCCTCAGTTTCCTCATCTATAAAAGGAGCTGAAGAAGTAAATAACAAACCACTCCAGTATTTTTGTCACAAAAATCCTAGAGTCATAAATATTGGATACAACCCAAACAACTGAAAAACAATGTTTACACATGGTTTTTCAGTCCTTTGCATCAACCCTTATAAAGCATAAACAGGAATCATCTTTTCCATTTCACAGGGGAAGAAGATGAAACCAAGGGGGACAAAGTTACTGGTTCATGGTCATATAATTCTTGAATTCTGTTTGCCAGTATGCAAATGAGGATGATGGTGGTGGTGGTGGTGGTGATGACGTTGGTGGTGATGATAAGGATGATGATAGTGGTGATGGTGATGTAGTTTTTTGTGGCATGTAGCTTTTAGTGAGGTGGAGAGAATATGCCATATTGGGATTTAATAGGGGATGCACATACAACACTGGGTAGCAAGTTAAACATATACACATATATAATATATGTAGATCTATATATACTATATATACATATATTATATTTATATCCATATATTATATATACATATATCTAAAACACATATATTATATAAGTAGAGAGAGCTTTGAGCTTGACTCATCTTTCATTTCTGGAGAGAATGACCTAGAAATCACAGATTTTTTAGAGCTTGAAGTGACTTAGAGACCTTCTGGTCTAATGCCCTCATTCTACATCTCAGGAAACTGAGGTCCAGAGAGGTCAGTCACATAGGGAGTTAGTAAGTATCAGAGGAAGGAGAAAACTCCTAGTCACAAGATCACAGAATAAATAACTGACAGAGCCGGAAGGTAACTTTGAGGTAAAATAACATAATCTACTCATTTTATAGATAAGAAATCTGAGGTCCAGAAAGTAAAGTGATTAGCCTGAGATTACAAAAGCAGTAGATGGCAGGGCCAACATGTGAACCCAGGTTCTGTTACCAAATTTCTACTACCTCATAAGGACAATAGTAATCATATTAGTGATAGTGAGGGTTTGGGGGGATTGAACCTGTGATTTCATTAGTGTAAAGAATGCCTAATGAGGAAACTCTCTCTCCCAAAGCAGATCAGAACCTGCTCTACAACTTAAAGTCATAGATAGCTACCTGGGGCATCAAGAGGTTAAGTGACTTACTCAGAGTCCCACAACCAGTAAGTGACAGGAGCAAAAATGAACTAGGTCTTCCTGACTATGAGGCTGATTTTTTCAGTATGTAATACTGCCTCTTGCCAGTATTAATTATTAGATTAATCATTATTTATTTTTAGATCTTTCATGCATCATCTACTAGCTACCTCATAGAAACTGGATTTGAATTTTAGTTAAAGGATCAAATGAAACCAGCTCCAAATCCCAATTCCCCTAAATATCCTTAGACGTTTGGAAACAAGCTTTCCTAGGAATCCTGACTAGAGGATATCCAAGCACTTTTAGTTAAAATGGGGTGCAAGGGAGGGCAAAATGTTCAATTCTACTTAGGTAGCTTTCCATATAAAATCAGCTAAAACCTGAAGAATACATATTAGTCAAGAGTTATTTCCTAATGAATTCACTAGGTTCTTTTTCTCTACAGATTTTAGTGTGTTTATATTTTGTGGAAACAAAGTCTCCATCAAGACCTTGACCTCTCATACATGAAGAATTCTTAAGAATGTAACCTAGGCTATAGAATAGGAATTGAGAAAAATGATTTCTTGGAGAATTTACTACTTTAAAATAGAACTAAGAATTCATTGTTTTCATCAGTATCCAGGGAACATCAGTCTCAATGTACTTGACAAAATTAGGAAGATAACAAAATCTATAGAGGACGAGCCCAAACTTTTAAGAAAATAACAATATAGTTGAGAGACAGCAGGCAGATATTTAGGAAAATATTAATGTGTGAAAATATATATGCTTGTGAGAGTTCTAAATACTCTTAGCTGAATAATATTTTTTTCCAAATATGAATATGGTTAAATAGCTAGGCTTTTTAAAAAAAGAGCATTGGAGGAGGAATACCAAAACTTCTGTTCAGTATTAGCTACAGTTAATGTGTGATCATGAAGAAGTCACCTAATCCCTCCAGGCCTAAATTTTCTCATCTATAAAGAGATTGAACAAAAAATTTCTATTGTCCTTTTCAACTCTCTTATTCTATGGCCCTCTGCTATTTACCTAACACCACTTTTTAAATATCTAGGGAAAAATCTTCCATTTTGGGGCACGGAAACAATTGTTTTAATTATGCTATTGAAACTTACAAAATTGAGAAGCCATTTAATGTACAAAGCATTGGTTTTAGTCTTGGCTCTGATAAGTATTAACTGTATGACAATAGGTAAGCACCTTAACCTTTTTAAGCCTCATTTTCCTCAATGGTTAAAACAAAAACAGAACTTTATACCTTACCCACCATAACAGTGTTCTGCACATAGTAGATACTTTTATGTCAAAATGAATTTTACTTTAAAAAAAAAAACCACTGCAAACTGAGATAAGCAATAAAAAAAACAACTAGAAGGCACAGAATAATAGGTAACAAATTTGAATAAGAACAGTCACTTTTGTGGTAGCCTCAGGTTCTAGTCAATAATAAAAGTCTTTCATGGTTCAAGCTGCTGAGGAAATTGTTACCAAGCTTTTAAACATATATATATAGGAAATATGAGCCAGAATTGTATACTAGTATCTAGTTTCCTCAGTACTTCCTAACTTCTTGGAAAAAATATATATATCTTCCAAGTCCTATCTTGATCTTTACCATAGTGTGCAGATGGTGCTGGGTTCTCAGATTATGTCAATGGAGGGCAAATTCTAGCAGATTCTATCATGCTAGAAAGATAGTTTGTCTTTCAACAGTCAACAGATTGTCTGCTTTCTGAGGCCCAGAATAGCTAAGGGCAGAGAGGTTCTGTACCCATTGGCAGGATGGCCAATTAGGGTTGAATTTTTAGGCCATGACAACTCATGAAACAGAGAAAAATACAAAATTGCCTTAGTGCTATGCAGCTTCCTGCTTCAGTAGTGCCTCTCGCAGAGTAGCAGAAACGATGGTAGACAGTGCTAAGAATCGCAGAAGTTTTAGGTCCACAAGTATTGACCTGGGTATTTATACTGTAAATGTGAGACTTGTTCAATGACCAATAAATGGACATTCTACTGGATGAACTGGAAGTGTATTAATCTTGGCATTTTTACTAAAAATTTAAACCGGAAGATGAGTAGGGTATAGCTAAATTCAAGGATGGTTCACAGGTGGTAGCTGGGTGGTACAATGGATAAAACATTTAATTTGGAGAAAGGAAAACCTGGGTTTAAATCTTAGCTCAGAAAGTTCCTATCTGCATAACCATGGGCAAGTCAATTAAATTCTCTCAGACTCAGTTTCTCTACCTATGAAATACAGATAATAATAGCACCTACCTCAGGTTGTTAAAGTACAAGCATGAAATGACATAATATATATAAAACACTTTGCAACCATTAAAGCACCAAATAAATTATATATATATATATATATTATTGTTGTTATTATTATTATTAATAGATTCTACTTGGAGAGGCAAATAAAGAAGCTGGCAGAATTGACTTCTATTTTGACTCACTCAACAAAAAAAAGTCATTTCATGAGACATTTGTCCATCTCCTACTGCAGTGCTATTGATAAATATTTCTAAAGACCACCTAGAAAATAATTGGGTTATGTGACAACATCTGTTACAGAGGATGAAAAAGTAAAGAAATGATGTGAGGAACTTGAGGCCTTTTTAAATCAAATCAACAATCATTCAGTGACTTCAGTGCAGAGGTGAGCAGAGGGAAAGATCGTAGAAAACATGTTACAAAATGTGGTTTAAGAGTAATAAGTGAGAAAGACCAAAGGCTTATAGAACATCCAGGAGCCACTCTCTTGCTTGCATGTCATAAATACTTCGAGAAAAGTGTCAGAAAGCACTTGACAAGGTAAGCACCAAATAATATCACAAAAGATTATATTTTGACAGACAAGAAATGACGCATTACTGAAGTGAGTCATTCCCAAATTGGCTATCCGTCATGTACAGACAAATCAGTGATTTGTTAGAACAAAGAATAAAATTAATACAAAGAGTAGAAGAAAAACTAAAAATTAAGAAAAGATTTGTCATGTAATTAAAATACCTTCAACCTGAGCTATTAAAACAAGTCACTGGATAAAAAGCAATAGTAAATAAAGAAAAGGAAGTAAAAAATTATGGCAACTTCACACACACACACACACACACACACACACAAAAGTTTATGTAAATGAATGACCATGACAAGGAGACAAAGACTGGGATTCAGGTTAGGCAACACAAACTTCTTCATCTCCTTGGCAAATGGAGAGGTATGACAGATAATCACAACACTAGGTTATAAGACAGACTCATTTATAAATCTTACAGAGGACTGTTGCAGATTATAAGCAGCATAAGATAGCAAGATGCAGCATTAAAAAAAACAAGTTCAGAGAAAGTTTATTAAGAGGTACAACTATCCCCAGGGTCCTTTGGATAAAACTGGAAGGAAAACAGCAAATGAAAGATGGAAAAGATCTGCAAAGATGTGCATAATAAATTCTTTTTCCTTCAGTGATATAAACAACACACTTGTTTTCCAGAATATAAGACTTTTGACAAAGTTTTCCAGTCCTCATTAATTGTTCCTAAGCTTTCCTACTTCTGATTTTATTTACTTAAATATACTTGAAATGACAGTGTGGGAGAGTGTGGGAGAAAAAAGCATCTTTTGTGATTCCAATTAAAATTCATCAAGAGGCCTGTTGAAACCCATTTAACAGAGTCCCTTTCCTGAAAAGTCACACTAACTGCAATTAATGAACTATTTGGTCTCACTGTCAGATCAAACTGCTGCAGAGGGAAAAAATAATGAGCTTTGAGATTTGCAGTAACAATGTGTGTGATATAGGCAATGTTGTCTAGATGACTTTCTGCCAGCTCCAGATTTCAAATATTAGAGATGCACAAATCAACCTGACAAGCATTGTGGCCCTTATACCCATGCAGGTCCCATCTATGTTTATGAGTCATGCAGTGTTTAGCCACTGCTGAGAAAATTTTTATTTCATAGAGACTACTTAGAAAGATTGAGTCCTTAAAATTATTTATGATTGTTATGATCCAGCAAAGAACATTCTCTTTAACTAACAGCAAATCTCTTTCACTATGTGTTATATATAACATTATAGATTATGGGGTTTGTCAGTGAGTGGTATTCAAAGAATCAAAGGTAGACTCTGTAATTGACTTTCTGCATAATATTAGTCAGGATTATGATATTTATCAATTATTTGCTAGTATGTCCAGCATTGCATTTGCTTCAATCGATTGATCAACAAGGAAGTAATAAGAAGTTACTATGTGGCATCAAGATACAAATAAAAAACAAGACAGTTAAGCCCCTGACTTCAAGGAATTTATATTCTACTAAAAAAAATTGTATGTGTCTGTATACACATACACACAATGTAAAAAATAAATATGAAGTGATTGGGGCAGAGACACTAACACTTGGGGGAAATCAGGGAAGGTTTTGTGAAGGTGGTAGCACTTAGGCTGTGCCTTAAAGGGAAATAAGGAATCAAAGAATCAAAAGTAAGGAGAAGGAACATTCCAGAAAGCAGGGCATGGGAGCTTTTGCACAAAAAATGGAAGATAGAATGTCATGTTTGGGGAATGGCAGAGAAGTGACTTTAGCTCCTTCAAGGAACTTAAATTCAAATACAGGAAAACATATAAATGGAGTCAGAAGGAGGGAAGGGAATGGCATAGCATGAAGATGGCCAAGAAGTGGTGTGGAGGTCTTGTTCTGGACAAGATGAGGCAAAAACTTACTTATTAGAGTTGATGTCCACAGGACAGAATCCATGGTTCTTGTGGGAGGGAGATAGGAGAGAGGAAGGATATGATCTTAGGTGAAAATAGTTGAAATGACAACATGAAGAAGATACTCTATCTTTATTCCAAATAAAATCATCTGAGAGTCAATATGGAATACTAGGAATAGCCTAGGATTGGATGTCAGAAAATGAGTGTTCAAATCCTGCTTCTGTTACTAAACTATATGTGTGGTTTTTAGAAAGTTATTTAACCTTTCAGGACCTCATTTTCTGAAAATGAGTAGGTTGTAGTAGGTGGCCTTCACAATTCTTTCCAATGTTAAAGCATTAATGGTATGACACATGTCAAAATTCATTTAACACAGTTTCCTGCAAAGTACATTACTGCATGACTTCTGTATTCCAGTCAAACTAACCTCCTAACTATTATCCAAACTAGGATAACTCTTGCCTCCTTGCCTAGAGCACCATTGCTTCTCTTCCCTGTCTCTCAGAATTCTTACCTTTCTCTAAGGCACAGTTCAAGTATCAATTCCTATCAAATCCTTTCTAACCTCCTCAGTTGTTAGTAGTTTCTTATCTGTGTATATATTGTATGACCTCAGTAGAATGTTAGCTCCTTGAGATCAGACATTTTTTCCTTGTTTCTCTCACTCTCTTTTTCCCTCCTTCTCCCCCTTCCTTCCTTCCTTCCTTCCTTCCTTCCTTCCTTCCTTCCTTCCTTCCTTCCTTCCTTCCTTCCTTTCATAGTGCTTGTTGTTTAAAAAATGTTTGTTGAGTTGAATTGTGTGAGTCTAAAGCAAATCACCTGGCTTCTTTGTGTTTCAATTTCTACAACTAAAATCATAGCAGTAGTTGGGGAAAGTAAACACCTGAAAACTGTTTCACCATACTTGGCAACTGGATATCAGAGTGGAGAAAGTTCTGGATCTGGAGTTAAGAAGACCTGATTCTGAATCCTGCCTCAGACATAAAACTAGCTATGTGACCATGAGCAATTCACTTACCTGCTCTCAGTCTCAATTTCCTCATTTCTAAAATGGGGATAATAAAAGTATCTTTTTCATAGAGTTGCTATGAAGATTAAATGAGATAGTCTGTCTAAAGTACTTTGCAAAACTTCAAGTACTACAAGAATGTTAGCTGTGATTAAATAAGAAACATGTATAACTATAGAAACCACCACTGCCTGGTTCTGCCATTAAGGAAGATGGATTAAAATGATAGAACATAAGCTAGAACCATTGTTAGAACAAAAAAAAAGGCACAAGAAGTTAGTGGCTTTCAGAGGCAGGATTAATGAAGTTATATAAGAAAACGAGTCATACAAGTAAGAGATTTCTGCTCTTTAAAGATTCAGTGCTTCCCTCCAGAAGAAAAGAAAACATGATGATGATGATACAGGAAACTAAAGTGAGCCATATGACCAAAATGAATAAGAGATCAAGTTCAATGCCATTCTCTTTTATCAGCCTATACAGTTTTACAGTTTATTTGCCACATTAATGGAAAATTGTAAACAAAAGTAAAGCTTTTATAGTATGCCAGTTCTGATATATATTTGCATATCAATAGCAGTCATTAAGGTTGCTGGGGAACAAAAAGCAATTTCTCTCCATTTCTATTTTAGATTTACTGCGTTTGTAGAATACAGCAAAATGGAAGAAGTAAAAATGTTGTGTCCCCTGTTTCTTGGCTATTTTACCTGGAGAGGGAGGGTAATGGGTCAGGAGCTTGGGGGCCAGATTCTCCTGGAGAACAGGCTATTTCTAATAATCTAACCACACATGGTAACACTGAACTCTATGCCCCCAATAGCAAGGAAAGAGAAGGCTAGCCTTGAGGGCTGACTAAGGTGGGATCGGGAGGCTTTCCAGAATCTCAGGTAATCTGGCCTGGCCCTAAACTGTTCCCTTCGGTAACCTGTAAATAGTATAGGGCAGTCCTGGATTCCTTCCTTTTCCAAGGGATGAAATTAGGGTGAATTAGGATGAATTAGGGTCTCCAATCAATTAGGAATTTGTGCAGGGAAGGTGGTCTAGACCCTACTT
The DNA here is from genome assembly GCF_028583685.1 of Petaurus breviceps papuanus. Taxonomy (NCBI): domain Eukaryota; kingdom Metazoa; phylum Chordata; class Mammalia; order Diprotodontia; family Petauridae; genus Petaurus; species Petaurus breviceps. Next base: position 53,704,754 of record NW_027187391.1, read on the forward strand.
CTTATTCTAGTCCTAGATTCCAGAATTACTAGATGGTAATTTCAGCAAGCTTTCCCTCACCTAATCACACATACATTTGATTTGTCTGTCTATAGGTTCCAAGTGTGCAGGGACCCTAAATCAGCACTTTGTAAACAGTTTATGCTGCTAAACTAATCCATAGGCATGCATAGGTACATAGAATCAGACTGTCACACCATGCAAAACGTTCCCAATGGCCACTGAAAAGTGTTTTGCAAATTTTTAAATTTTATAAATTTGCAAATTTCCCTCAAGGGAAGGGTTAGTCAGAATATTACCTGATAAGTGTATGCCCAAACTATAAGAAAACCTATGCTGATAAGTCAGGTTTGATATAGGAGCAGTGTCTTTGGCTAAAGCAGTTCCTTTTTTTGAGAATTAGACAATCTGAAGGTCAGCTAGTTTGAAATATCTTATAAAGTATCTAAATGATAAAGTAAAATTGAATAATTAATGCATTTGAGCTTTATCTCAGCTTCCTATCTTTATTTGATAGAATAATAACCTTAGGGCGGCTAGGTGGCACAGTGAATAGAGCACCAGCCCTGGAGTCAGGAGGACCTAGGTTCGGATCTGGCCTCAAATATTTAACACACAAAAAAAAACTAGCCATGTGACCATGGGCAAGTCACTTAACCCCAATTGCCCTCCAAAAAGCAAAAAAAAAAAAAAAAAAGAATAAAAACCTTACTCTCCCATTTTCATCATAGAAAAATCAGAGATAGAAAGTTTTATCATGTGACCAGGACCTGAACCAAAGACTGGATCGAGACAAGAATTAAAATATTTCTTTTGCTTTATACACTATTCAAATAGCCTCTTTGATATATCATAGAGTGAAAGATTTAGAGCTAGAAGGCCATTTATTCCAACTCTTATTTCATAGAGGAGGAACTGAGATAGAGACTAAGTGACTTGCCCCAAGTCATACATACAAATGTCTGAGGAAGGATTTGAACCCAGGTTTTCCTGATTCCAAGCTATCATGTAAATCTTAAGGTATCTTTCTTCTACTTGACCAAATAATAAAGCTAGATCCTGACAAGCAATACAACTATCTCTTGAGTGTGAATCTGGTCATTTTAGACATTTAATTACCTTTTTTTCAGGCCCTGAGGGTACCATTAATAATAAACTCATAGAATGTAAGTGCTAGAAGGTAGACTATAATTTATACTTCACAATATGCAAAACACTTTCTCATGTGTTATCTCATTGAATCCTTACAGCCCCTCTCAGATGTAGGCATAAGAAGTATTATTATCCTTTTGGTACAGTTGAAGAATAAATGATTTGCTTGAGGGCACACCATTTGTAAGTAATAGAACCAGGACTCTAACTCAGGTCTTTCTGACTCTAAGTCCAAGACCATTTCCACTCTTTCATGTTGCCTTCTTGCTAATCTAGTGATATAAGTAGTGTTATATTAACCTAAAAGAGTGAGGGCCTTTAGGCTCTGGTGGGCACCAATAGTTTGCTTAGGCTTGGAAAGTTCATTGTGACTTATTTCCTTGGGGGCTAATGTTAGCCAGCAAATTATCTTCTTGAAATTGGAAAACCTGAAGTCATTCTTTCAACCTTGAATTTGAAAGTAAGAAATTATATTTTATAGAGGCAAAGACTTTATTATGTTCAGAACCTGTGCACTTTCAAAGGCATATTTTTTTCCTTTGGCCTTGAAAATTATGCCCCTTTCTATATGCCAAGTTAATTCTTGTTGGCAAAATATGTACAGGGCATAGTGTTTATGCAATTGCTAATTACAAATGGACACCCACCACACTGCAGAACAAGCTCTTCTCTGACAAATAGTCACAAATGTGGCAGGCCATTGTCTAAACCCATAAGACTTGTCATTAACTTTCATTATTACTAATGGGAGTTATGGGCATGTCTCCAAAGCAAATCTCAGGCACCATGTCTTTCTCATCCCTATTCCTAAAAAAAAACAAAAAACAAAAACACCAAAACACTTCATTTTCAGTTTGGATTTGGTGAAATTGTGGGGCACATTGGCATGGTTTACTCTGATTCTTTTTATGAGCATGGCTAATAAAAATTTGCCAGAGATTTTTCCCAGAATCATAAAGTATCTTAGGAGACCCACCCACACTGGTTTCTACCTTCTTAGAATTCCTATTAGCCTTTTACTATAAGCCATAGAATTGAGCATTGTGAAGAAAATCATTCTGTCTTTTTTTTAAAGCACATTTTATATTCTGTTGAAAAAAAAATAAATATTTTCAAAAACTATGCTCTGATATACTCCAAGTCCCTTTCAAAGAAAACAATCTGTCTCAGACCAGCCTACATAAAATAACAAAGGAAAACTACAGCTATTTGTGAGGAGTCACTCCCTCCCCAACAACAAAAATACAACAGTAACAAAAAAAGAGCCTACTACAATAAGCCATATATAAGTATGTATGTGTAGTATATATCACGAATGAGAGCTAATGAGCTGATATAGGGTCTGCAGAAGTTCATTATATGAACATCCATTCTCATTGTGATCCTGCTTGAACTTTCAGCTCCAGCTAGTCTGCTAAATATGCTATGCAAATTTCTGCCTCCATGTCTTTGTAAGATTCCCTTTTCTCTCTTGGAATGTCCTTGCCCTTCTCCCCTGCCTGCTTAAAACCTATACATCTTTCAAGGGCCAGCTCAAGTCCTACTCTCCTCACGAAGACTTTCCTGATCACTTTGGTTCACAAGATCTTTACATCATTTACAATGTTAAGAGATGTCTTTCAGCCACAAGTAACGCTGTCACACAAATCACTGTCCTTTAACACAGCCAGATGTACTCATTTGCTCAGGCACTGCCTTGCATGTCTGGAGTGGTAGCTATGTTCTGAAACTCCAAAGGTGACACAAGGCTACCCCACTTAGAATGAATTATTATTAATATTATTATTGTTCATTTAGTATACAAATTAACACACAATTCCAGGACATAGCACAGTGCCTAGAACATACCAATCATTTCATAAAAGCTTGTTCACCTGAGTTACATGTGATCTCACTCAAAATGAATGACAAAAAAGCAATTATTATGTGCCTATTATGTGACCAGCACTATGCTAGCTTTGGGGAATAAAAAAAGGAAGACAGTCCCTGCCCTCAAAGAGCTTATACCCTAACAGGGAAAGACAAATCATTTGGAAGAGTGGTGGCCAGGGATGGGAATTGTCATCTGAGGAGTCATTGAGAATAAGTGGAAAAGGGCAATTGAATGCCCTTTCTAACAATGATAGTTTTTGTTTTGTTGCTTTTTCTAGATAAGGAAGTGGAGGTGGGAGGGTGGGGTAGGGAAGAGGAGCAGGACAGGAATGGTAGAGTTGGTAAGATGCCTGGGTAGACCTGTGGCTTCCAACAGATGGTCAAATGGATTAAAAAAAGCATGGTCTGGGACTACATAAATGTTGTCCTGGTTTTGAAGAACATGGCCTCTTCTCTAGTCCATTGGAAAGTGTTGCAGAGTTGTTCACCTATGAGACAAAACATTAGAAAAGATCATATCTAGACCCATTATGTCACAACACTATACCCTGGAAAGTCCAGTAATAAGGTCTACTTTCTCTTGAATCTTAAGTCTTGTTATTCCCTTCAGGACTAATGTTTTAGGTTACAATCCAAGGGAGGAGGGTCTGGTCTTCATATCCCCGAAAGAGTGGAGCTCCTTTGCAGGTTTCTGTTTATTTTTGTGCATCTGTGCAGGGCTGGAAAGATCTGGGGATTGATTTCAAACTGTTCAGTTTAAGGGTGAAGTTAAGAATTGGCCCCAGTTTTAGTTTATAGACTTGTAAGTAGGAGAGTATTCTGAGGACCTCCTGTGTCAGGAGACATTATTTATTTATACTCATTATTTGTGATTCTTATTGGTATTAAATTGAATTGTTAATCTTCATATATGATTAATTTCTCTATCTAGATTTGAACCTCTTCAAATATATAATGCTTATATTTCTTTTTTAATCTATAGTCTATCTTGAAGTCAAAGCAGAGAGTAGGCACTCAATAAGTAATCAATTCAGTTATTCATAGATATGGTACAAGCAGATTTGCTTAAGCAAAATTCATTCTTTGGCCCTTTCATCCCCAACTGTGACTCCATGACTCCAGGATGCAGAATAATTTGAATACTTTATGAGCTAAACCTTTGTACAGTTTTATTAAACACCTGGCATACAACTCACCAAGAGAAAGGGTTGCTGTATGTCCCAAGCCCTATTCATTCTTGTATGACAGAAATGTCATATACTATTAGATGTCTCTCACAACCCCTTGATCCTTTACTCCACTCATGGTCCCTTGCATTACCTGGCAGTAACTTTAGTACATGTAGTTAACCGCTGATATATGTACCTATTTTTGAAATCCCCTATAATAGAATGTCAACTAACAATAATTTATCATGCACCAGATTCTAGAAATAAAAAAAATTGAAATAATTCTTACTCAAGGAGTACCAAGGAACACAACAATTACATAATGAACAAGTAAATGGATAAAAAACCCATTTATTAAGTGTTTACTGTACAGTGCTAAGTGGTAAGAAGTCAGACAGTTTCTGCTGTCAAAGATCTCACATTCTAATAGAGGGAGTCAATGCTTATGGGGAGCTTTAACTGCAAGTCAGATAGAAAGACCCAATGGACCTTAAGGTGTAGTGGCAAAACAGATAGTAATACATCTTCTTTAATCTCATTTCCATTGGTAAAATCATATCGGTTTCTGATGTTGAATCATTGATATTAGAGCAGTTAGGTAGTACAGTGGACAGAGTGCCTGACTATGAGTGAGAAAGACTTTTTCCTGAATTCCAATCCAGCCTCAGACATTTAGTAGTTGTGTGACCCTGGGCAAGTCATTTAACCCTGTTCACCTCAGTTTTTTCATCTGTAAAATGAGTTGGAGAAGGAAATGGCAAACTATTTCAATATCTTTGCCAAGAAAACCCCAAATAGGATCACAAAGAGTAAGATACTACTGAAATGACTGGACAACAACAAAGGAACTTGAAGATAATAACTTTCTTTGCAGTCCTTCAGGAGTTGAAGCTGCTGAGAAGGCTGAGCCTATAGCATCTGGAGAGGCAATAATAAAATCATACCTCCATAAGGGTTGCTCCCCATTATGGTGGTCATGGGAACTGGGCTGAAATCAGGGCCAGAAAGTTCATATATATGGCAAAAATAACAAATGCAAAGCAGTTGGTTAAGGAGAGCACTAGCAGCTTGGAGATAGTGTTTGAGCTGTTGCTTTGAAAGAAGAGAGGGATTTTATGAGGTCATGGGGAAGAGGGAATGCAGTTCCTAAAACTTCTTCCCCTTCTTACTTCACCTATCACTTCTCCACTTTTCTCACTCCATTCTTCACCAACTTCTTTGACTCACTAACTAGTAAGATCCAGTACACCATAGTGGTGTAACCTTAAGGTTCATTTTTTTTACTTGAAAGAGGTTTTTATCCAGTTAGAATGAATTACTCCATTTAATCTACATGATTCTTTTTTTTTCTTTTTAGAGAGGGAAGGTAGGGCAATTGGGGCTAAGTGACTTGACCAAGGTCACAAGGCTAGTAAATGTTAAGTGTCTGAGGCCGGATTTCAAATGAACTCCAAGGCTGGTGCTCTATTCACTGCACCATCGAGCCGCCCCTATCTACATGATTCTTAAAGGTGTTTTTTATTTTTTATTTTTGCTGGACCTGTAGTTTATGATCATAGAATACTCCTTGTGGGAAACTCTACTTTTGGCACTAAATTGAATTATAAATCAGTTCCATACATTTCTGGAGATCTAAGCCTTTGTACAGTTTAATGGATTTGTATTTCTTTATTAACTACTACATATTTATTTTAAATGAGCACAGGTTACCTCTTAGAATGAATTATGATTAATATTATTATTGTTCATTTAGTATACAAAGTACTTAACATGCACTTCTAGGATTTAGCACAGTACCCTAGAACATACTAACCATTTCATAAAAGCTTATTCACTAGAGTTACATGTTATCTCATTCAACATGAAGGAAAAAAACATTTATTACATGCCAAGAGAGTTACCTAGAACACTGAGAAATGATCTGTTCGGTCCAAGGTCATAGAGCTGGTATGTGCCAGAAACAGGGTTTAAATTCAGGTTTTCTTGACTTTGAGGCTGTCTCTGCTACCTCTTACCCTTAACTTAGCTTAATTTCCCTTAGCCTCAATTTTCTCATCTGTAAAATGTGGATAATAACAGAATCCACCTCACAGGTTTATTGTGAAGATCTAATGAAAGAATCTATGCATAGCAAGGTTGAATTGACATGTAAAAGTCATGCCATGCAGGAAGCATGCAGGTGGGAGTTTTCATTCCTGGTTCTCCCATGTAGGAATGTTGTGATATGTTTGGGCCATATGTGATACAGAGCTAAAGAACTTGTCTAATTTGATATAATGAAGATTCTTCTTCTTGGTCATAGACACAGAAGAGATAATGACTCTTCCTGTTTAGCTGTGAAGCGAGCCAGGATTATTTCAAACTGGTTCCTGACTTGGAGGGAAGGGTCTTGTCCTATCCCCTTTCCCCCTCCTGGGATGTAGCTGTGAACACATGATATCTAAAGTTTATGTTCTGCCTAGGTAAGCCTGAGCCTGGGTTTAACTGATTCTCTTGCTTTTGTTCTCCCCGATTCCAAGTAAATAATTAACTGTCCCAAGATAAATGTTTCCAGGATTGGATACATTAGTTCAATAGTTCTCTGAAGGTCCTATTAGGTCACAGCTGAATTTTGAAGGGAAGGACTCCTAGGCAACTACTCTAGTGTTCTTGGAGAGGACAACTATAAATTAGGGGATTGGTCTATGGCTATCTAAACTGAAATGAAATATAAAATGCCCAAATAGAAGTCCTACAAATTGCAGTGTCCTGGACATCCTGGTGGTGCAATGGAGAGAGTGCTGGGCCTAGAGTCAGGAAGACCTGCGTTCAAATCCAACCTTACGAAATATTAATAAAACTAATAAATTTTAGAAGTCATTTTGCTTATATTGTTAGAAACAAAAATTCAACAGTTTTGAAAGACTTGAGAACTCTGATCATGATGCAATGACCAACCATGACTCTAGAAGACCAGTGATAATGCATGCTATCCACCTTCTGACACAGAGGTGAAGGACTCAATGTGCAGAATGAAACACACATTTTTGGACATGGCCTATCCTATGTGGATTTATTGTGCTTGACTATGTATTTTTGTTTAAAAAAGGGTCTTTTTATCACAATGGAAGAGAAAGAATTCTATGCTTCTTAATTGAAAAAATTAATTTTAAAAAGGTATTCTGGGGTGGCCAGGTGGCGCACGCAGTAAGAGTGCCAGCCCCAGAGTCAGGAGACCTGGGATCAGTTCCGGGCTCAGATACTTAACACCCACACAAAAATAACTAGTCGTGTAACCTTGAGCAAGTTACTTAACCCCAATTGCTTAGGGGTGGCCAGGTGGCACAGTGAGTTAAGAGAGCTGGCCTCAGCGTCAGGAGACCTGGGATCAGTTCCGGCCTCAGATACTTGGCACTCAAACAAAAATAACTGGCCATATAACCTTGAGCAAGTTGCTTTAAAAATAAAATAAAAAGGTATTCTGCTGTGATGGCAATTAAAGATTCCCCTGTATTGGCTTGGTTTTCAAATTGATTGTGTTAAAACCCAGAGTTTGTTAATCCCACCTGTGGGATGGGCTTGTTGATGTGAAAAGAAAGTCCTGAATTGGGAGGAGCTGGTGACGTAGATTTGGAGACACAAGAGAGAGGCGGAAGATCTTTTTTGGTAGCAGCACCTCGTGGAGTGAGAGAGACTAAGAGAATTGCTGGTGGCCGCTTTGAATTGCCCTGGACTTTTGAGACCTGCCCCCTGAGCTGCCAAGGACTGAGGAGACATGGCTGTTTTGCTGGTACTTTGTCTGTCTGTTTTGATGTTATTTTGCCAGATTTGTCCACTGGTGAAAGACTGTCCTTTTGTTGAAGAAGTCCTGGAACCTGGCTGTTCGCTAAGAAGGCCTGAGACTGTCCTGCAGACAGAGAGTGAATACTGTCCACTGGTGAGGGACAGTACTGTTGTTGCAGGGGTCTGGAGACTGTCCTGCAGACAGAATGAATACTGTCCACTGGTGAGGGACAGTGCTGTTGTTGCAGGGGTCTGGGAGCCTTTCTGTTGGTTCAGAAGCCCTGAAGAAGGATTTTCTTGTTGTATGTTTACAGAAATCCTGGGAGAGGGCTTTGCTAATGTGTTCAGGGGTTCTAGGACTGTTCTACAGACAGAGGATAAATTCATGAAGGGACTGGCAATGTATCTTATGGCCTTGCTAAGCCTTGTCTCCCCAGGAACTAAGATTGCTGAGAACTTGCCTCGTGTCAAGATGAAGAAAAGACCTCCATTTGGGTATTAAGTGCTGTGTTTAAACTTGATGTAACTCTGGGGTAGATTCAATTGTGATCCTGGGGGTGGGGAACTTTTGACCTTATTGTGCTCTGTGATTGACAAATGAAGGTACTTTACCTATGTTTGGAAACTAATCTCCATTTGAGAAGAGGGGTTTTGTGGTGGACTTAATTAAGGTATAGCCTAGGGATGGAGTAGTATTTAGAACAGGGACTTTGTAATTGATTGAATGATTGGAAGATCCTGGGGTGGGGTAGTACTTGGAGATTATTTAATCACACTTAGTAAATGCTGTATTTTGAATGATGTCATGTTTTGATCTTCTCTGTTCTGGGTTTGTTACTGAATAAAATAGAGAGCACCTATGCTGGTATTTTGAACCTGGGAAGTTGCCTTTGCTTGGTATTACATTACATCTGCTCAATCAGAAGACTAATTTTGAATACATGTACACATACATATATGCATATATACAGGTATATATTCACATAGGTGTGTATGTATGCAAAGTGTGTGTGTGTACATATAGATTACAAGGCATTAGGTGGCACAGTAGATAGAGTGTTGGGCCTGAAGACAGGAAGACTCATCTTCTTGATTTCAAATGTGACCTCAGACACTAGCTGTGTGGCCCTGGGCAAGTCACTTAACCCCATTTGCCTAAGTTTCCTCAACTATAAAATGAGCTGGACAAGGAAATGGCAAACCACTCCAGTTTCTTTGCCAAGAAAACCCCAAACAGGGTCACGAAGAATATGACGTGACTGAAAAATGACTGAACAACAACAAATACATATACATTAACATGCATAGCTTTAAAAACAAAGATCTCTTTGACTCAGGCAGGTTGGCTTTTTATAGGTATTCTGAAGCATTGGATTCACCAAGAAGCCAGAAAATATCACATACATAGTATCACAGAGTAGGAGAGTGAAGGTACCTCATAAGGAATCTAATTTGATTCCTCTCATTTTATAGATAAGCGCACCAAGGTACAGAGAAGCCAAGAAAGTCACATAGGTCAGAGATGAGAGAGGCAAGATTTGAATGTAGGTCCTCAGATTCCAGAGTCACTGCCATTTTCCCCTGTACTACATTTTCTCTCCTCTAATGGAGTCAAAGCATTGACATGAAGCTAGAGAACATAATGCCATCTTATCCAGTAAGATTTATGAGTAGATAAATTTAAATTCAACAGAACTCCAAAAAGCCACCAAGTTTCCACATAGGCACTGCTGACAGTTTATCTTCAAATCAGAACTGTATGGAATGAGATTTGGGGAAAACTCTGAGTATCACTTGGACTTTATCTATGTTTCCATTGAATGGCTATTAACAGACTCCCTGTGGCTTCCACCACCTCATCTGGGGATTTCCCATGGGCATAAACAGACAGCCAAACACCTCAAAGTTATTCACTTTCCTCATCTCCCTAACTCAGTTCCGTATTTTGGGAGAGATTATCTGCCTGGGGCATAACTTCATCTCATGGATATTCCCATGAATGTCATAGGATGTTTAATCCTAGAATAAAAGCAAGCATATTATTGCCTACCTAGTACAAAGTTGGAAAGAACAGCTTCAAAAGCCGGCAGCCTGCTCAGGGACTGCCTCCAGAGCACCACAGGTGACACCTGCAACAGCAGCTGGAGCAGAGACTTTGCTGTGCTAAGCGATGTTCCATAGGTAGCTTTTCATCTAGCAGAATGAAACCAGGTGACTGTAATGATCCCAGCACTGTGTTCAGCAGATGAATATTAGTAAGGCTCTCATGAAGATTCCTCGAATATGAAGCAATAGCATCCTTTTGGGCCAATCAAGAGAGTTAAATTTGTTTTCCCTAAATACACCAACCTGGTGCATTCACTATATATGAGCTGCTGTCACTAGGCAGTTCTTTCTCTTCTCAGTTCACAATGCTATGATAAATATTTCTCTGGGTTTTGTACACCAGAGTTCAAAATAATTTTTTAAATTATCTTGGGCAGAAGGTGGAATGAAGAATTTTAAATAAAAGCAATCATGCAATCACTTAATCAACAGGCATATACTGAGGGCCTGCTCTGTGCCAAGAACAGTCCTAGTCTTTGCATATATACAAAGACAAAAATGAAATAGATTTTGTTCTTTAGAAGTTTACATTCTATTGGGGGAGAAACTATGGACTGCCTAAATGGATATAAAATATAAAATAAACACAATGGCATGGCAGCAGTGGGGAGGCATTAGCAGAACAGATCAGAAGAAACCAAAAACAAGAAGAGGACTTTGAGCTGAACTCTGAAGGAAAGTAGACATTCTTAGAGAAGAAGCAAGAAGCATATTTGGGGCATGGAGGAGAGCCCATTCAAAGGCACAGTGGTACCAGGTGGAAGGTGCCACCGAGTAATGTTTAATGAAATAATGTCACAGTGTCTCAATGTTTCTTAAGTGCTAGCTAGCCTCAAACATCACCTACTTAGTATCAGATGCTGGTTCCTGATACCTCAGGATTTTAGACTGTTAAAGAGTTAAAAGGAAACTTATATGTCAAAATCAATTCTATTACTTTTTAAATAAGGAACTAGAGACCCACTGAGATGAAGGACTTTCCCCAGGTCATATGGTTAGTAAGTAACCATTCAGGGGCATCAAATCCAGCTATGAGATCAGTCCTTCCTTCCTGCCCAGAAACTGGCATATTGATAAGTTATTATAACAATAACATTCAAAGTTAATCACTGAATCTATTTGAAAAGGCTACTGTAAATACTAATACCAGGTCTGTATACCAGAGATCATAAAAAAAAAGGAAAAGGACCTACATTTACAAAAAAAATTTATAGCAGCTCTTTCTGTGGTGACAAAGAACTGGAAATTTAAGGAATGCCCAACAATCGGGGAATGGCTGAACAAATTGTGATATGTGAATGTAATGTAATACTATTGTGCTATAAGAAATGATGAGCAAAAGGATTTCAGAAAAAAGCATAGAAAGATTTACAGGAATGATGCTGAGTGAAGTGAGCAGAACCTGGAGACAATTGTATACAGTAACAGCAATATTGTGTAATGATCAACTGTGTTAGACTTAGCTCCTCTCAGTTATACAATGATCCAAGACAATTCCAAAAGACTCATGATGGAAAATGCTCTCCAAATCTAGAGAAAGGACTACAGAGTCTGAATGCAGAGCAAAGCATGCTATTTTCACTTTGGGGAGGGGTGTTCCCTTTTGTTCTGTTTCTTCATTTACAACATGACTAATGTGGAAATAATACTTGACATGACTGTACATGCATAACCTACATTAGACTGCCTACCATCTTGGGAGGGTGGGAGAGAAGGGAAGAAGGGAGGGAGAAAAATTTGGAACTCAAAATCTTATAAAAAATGAATGTTGAAAACTATCTTTATATATAATTGGAAAAAATAAAGTACCATTTACAAAAAAAGAGAAAAGACTGCTATGTAGATGTTTATTTTTTATTCAGAATGCAAACAGACCGTTCTAACAAATTCTTTTTTTCTGTAATAAATTATACCAACTCTAGTCAGGAAATCTGGATCCTACTCCAAGCTCTTCCATTCTCCCCTCATATATAACCTCCACATCTTTTCTTACCTGTAAAAGGAGGGAGTTTGACTAGATTATGTCTACAGTCTCTTCTAGTTCTAACCTTCTATGATTTAGATCAGAAGAAAATCTCAATTAGTCATATAGAATAAACTTACAACTCCATATGGTGGACATTGTCCTCCCAGATATTTCAGACCTTCATCCTCTATTCCGAAGAATCTAAACAAGCGTTTGCCATAAGATGCCAACAAATGGGGAAAACCTTTGTTCCTATATCTTCCTTTGTTTTAGTCTTCCAAAGGAACAGTTTGTCCCATTGTGATTATTGTTGTTCCGTCTGTCCAACTCTTCTTGACCCCGTGGACCATATCATGTCAATACTGTCCATGGGGTTTTCTTGGCAAAGTGTGGTGTAGCGTTTCTTTTATCAGTGGATTAAGGAAAACAGAGATTAAATGACTTGTCCAAGTTCTAGTAAGCCATTGAGGTAAGATTTGAACTCAGGTCTTCCTGATTCCAGGCCTAGTGCTCCAGCTGCCTCTGTCCCATTGTCATGCAAGGACCATTTTCTGGGTTGCTGAGTTTCCCATGTCTATTCTACTTTCCCCACATATATACTGATTTTACCCCCAGGCTAGTTTCAACTAGTTGTGCCTCTGCTCCCTTGGAAGTCAAGCTCAATCTAGGACCTTAGTCCAGCTACATCATAGCCTCCAAATGTCATCATTAAGGCTTAGTCATAGACTTTGGGGCCCAGAGGATCATGCACTGCGAATGAAATTCTTGACAATATAATAAGGCCTTTGAAACCTTTTCCCCTCAGTAATGGTTATGTTCTGCAGTGGCAGTTGTAACAAGTCAGAAAAATGTGGTTAAATACAGAGAAGGATGCTGCTGCTGGAGGAAAATAGAGGACAATGCCAAAGAATATAACTGGAAGCACTAATGGGCACTCAAGATATTTTAGGACTCTCATGTATATTTAGAGAGTTCTCATCTTTGGTTTTTCAAAGCCTCTTATAAATGATGGTCAAAAAGAGAAAAACTATTGGTGAGCCATGCCATTATATTTATCACAGATCTGAACACAGGTTTTAGTCTAGGAACAAAAAATAGTACTTTGCATTTTACCGTTGTGATCAGAAATGTATGGTTATATATGCAACTTACTGATTAAAAAAACACAAAATTATGTACTTTAGACTAAAATTGAGTATTGTCTTCCACTACAGTATTTAAATAGAACTGAACAATGGTATTCATACAAAATTTACTGGCTAATATGTGGTATCCTTTTCTTTTTCTCTTGTTTTCTATTCAATTCAGAGAAACGTTATAGGGAAGTAGAGAATTGGCTAGAAAGTTGGAGTCAGGAAAACCTGAGTTTGAATCCTGCCTTGGACAATTAATTGCCTATTTGATCCTCAGGCCAGTTATCCTCTCTGAGTATCAATTTTATTATCTTTAAAATAAGAATGATAACACCTACTTTGCAGGGTTGTTGTGAGGAGCAAATGAACTCATCTAATACCTTGCAAACTGTAAAATGCTATCTAAATGTGAGCCATAGTGCATCATCCCATAGTACTTGTGCTTTTGGGGGGATCCCAGGCGTGTGATTTGGTTGCCATGAGGAACTCTCTTGGTATGGAAGCTCCCTCCCAACAATGCTCATGGTCAACTTCTAGTCTTAAAGAATTGCCTGAGCCCTGAGATGTTGCATACACATACATATACACATACACATACATACATGCATATATACATACCTATATTCATACACACATATAAATATATATTTTAATTTTAATCACCATCAGTCATGACTTATTAGGTACCTGTGTGAGATGGTGTGATATAGTAGAATGAGCTCTATTTTTGAAATAAGCAGAGACTTTGTTTCAACACCCCACCTCTGATACTTGCTAGCTATATGACTGTGAGCAACACACTAAACTTCTCTGAGGCTTAGTTTCATTATCTGTAAAATGGGGATAAAAATAGCACAGGGTTTTTGTGAGAATCAAATGGAATAATGTATGTAGAGCATGTTACAAAACATAAAGTACTGTATAAATATCAGCTCTTATTATAGGGCATTTGATTATCTCCTAGTAGATTATGCAATGTTTGCTGATGTTTTTTTATGTCCTTATGGTTGCTGTCACCATTTTTTATCACTAACACCCTCAAATTAAAAAAAAAAAAAGGAACAATCACACTAAATGAAGTAATGACTCAGGAAAGACATATCTTGCTCAGAAATATAATTTGGCCATGTGTGCACAATAAAAAGTTAACAATCATACTAACTAAATTTATAACAGCCAGTCATGAAAGGTCTAGCAGCAAAAATCCAATCTGCCCAAGTATATGTAGCCAAATTAGGTAGAGTCCAAGACAAGACTGTAGAGTTCATTTGGCTCAGATTCACTATAAAGTCTTTTTTTTTATTTTAAGCAATTGGGGTTAAGTAACTTGCTCAAGGTTACACGGCCAGTTATTTCTGGGTGTGGTGCTGAGTATCTGAGCCTGGATTCGATCCCCAGGTCATCCCGACACTGGGGCCAGTGCTCTTACTCATTGAGCCACCTGGCCGCCCCTACTATAAAGTCTTTAGTTAGAGCAACAATAGCACTGACTTTGTCAGCAAAGGCAACTTCATAGTGCAGAGGTGTTTGGCTCACACTATTCTAGAATAAAACTCAGTGAAATGTATTTATCCTATCCAAGGACATTCTAGGGCCAGGGCTATCCCCACAAATAAACAGAGTAGATAGTTCCCTAAATGGTGGAATTTGAAGGATTGATGCTGCCCCCAAACATCTCCCTAAATGGAGAAGAGAGGAAATAGGCAGAAAAAGTAGTGAAGCCATTAAAAAAATCCTTACCCTGATTTATAATTTGCCTAACATGAGCTTTTTTTTTTGAGGCAATCATGATTAAGTGACTTGTCCAGGTCACACAACTAGTAAGTATATGAGGTCTGATTTTAACTCAGGTCCTCCTCACTCCAGGGACAGTGCTCTATTCACTATGCCACTTGCCCCCAACATGGGTTCTAATAGCAATTCCTAGTACATAAAGACCTGCATTTCTGCCCCTATCATCTAAGGATGAGTATTTTTCTCTATCTAGATATATGGAATCTAAGTGATTTCAGCCTCTTAATAGGGTATAGTCCAAATTTGGAGTCAGAAGAACACCTGGATTCAGAGATTCCCTCCAACAACAGAGTGTGTGATTATGGGCAAATCAATTCTAAACCTCAGTTCCCTCATGTATAAAACCTAGATGTGAGGGCAAAATGATATGATGTAATTTTGAAATCTAAAGACACTATATAGAGTTTGGTTATTACTACTAGGTTTAAAAAAGCTAAATTCAGTTTTGTTTTGTTTTTTGTTTTTGCATGTGATTTACTGAAATGAGCATAGGACAGAAGACCTAGATTCAAATCCTGGCTCTGCTGCTTACAATCTTCTGTGACTCTGAGCAAATCATTTACTGTCCCTGGACTTTAGTTTGCTCATTTGTAAAATGAAGGTGTCAGCCTCAATGGCATCTGAGGTACCTTATTACTCTAACTCTATGACCATCTTACTGTATGTGATCTTCAGTACCTACAAGGACCAGCTATGTGAATACCCAGACAAGTAATCTCACTTTTCTCAGCCTCTATTCTCTTATCTGCAAAATGTGAATAATAATAATAGTTGTACAACCTACCTCCCAGTGTTCAGAGGCAAACATTTTGTAATTCACGAAGTGCTACATATAAAGATATGAACAATTATTATTAATGCCCTTGCTTGGCTATGTAGACAAATAATGATGATGATGACTACCATAACCTGAAGTCACTACATGCCACCTAATTACCAAATTTAATGGCCTTTTCTCAGGCCTTAACCTCCTTGCTCTTTCTGCAGTTTTTGACATGCTTAATCACTCCCTCCTTTGAGAAACTCTCATTCTCCTTGGCTTTGGAGAATGTATAGTTTCTTGGCTCTCCTTGCTAGGGCAGAAGACCTAGCCTAGCTGAAGCAGAAAAGTACCCTGAAGAAGAGACAGAAGAAAGAATGTGTGAAATAGGTTAAATCAGTGCTAACACCTGGCCCACCTTCTCCTCTAAGATACTGGAGAAGACAACCCAGGACGCTGCACCCAAGAGCCCTAGGAATATCTGTGTCCCACAGACAAGTTGTCCTGCTTCCGCTGTGGTCTGAAGCCATCATCCAAAGAAGCAGAAGCAACCCCTGTGGGAAAAGTACCCATCATCCCCACCCTCGTATTACCAACTGCCAGCCAACTGCCACTGATGGGAAGGTAAGTTTAAATTCCCACCTTCAGACAACCAACCCCACTTCCAGTCCACCCCCCACAGATACCATCAGGGTATCCACATGGAAATGTGACCTGGCAACTCTGTAGGTACAGCAGACCCTGCTTCCTCAAAGGTCACAGCTATTAAAGATCCAGAAAATAAAGTTCTTTTTTCTTGAAAGGAGAAAACAAACACTTTTTATTATTACAAACATGACATCCCCATCTTTGGATCTTCCATGTTTTACTCCTTTAGTAGAAGACAGAGTGAAACAATGTGGTCTTCAAGGTGTCAAAAGTGCCAAAGTGTCTATCATGTAGAGTCCTATTCAAGAGTATTTGGAATTGGAACTTACTGCAACTTACTAAAACTAAACTTATTAAAATTGGAACTTACTAAAATTAGAAATTAATACAACTTACTAAAACTTAGTAAAATTGGAACTTACTAAAAAGTAAGAATTTACTCTATATTAGGATGTGTTGGCTGGCCAAATGAATTCTTTAGTTTGCCCTGGGGCATTCATATTGCTCTGGTCACATAATGACAAGTGTGATAGTTTCGAAGTTGGCATCTTCAAGAACTGTCTGCACAAGCAGGTAGTCAAGTTCAGGTTTAGCAAAGTACTTCTTTGAAGTGAACTTATTTCTTAACACCTTTTTGAAGTCTCATATATCTTCTTCCAATGTTGCAGGTATATATTCTACCACTGAATGGGAGGGCAATTCATGATCCTTTACTGTTCGACCCACCAAGAAGCAACTCTGGCAAACAACATAGTTGAAATGCCTTAAGTCTTAGGATGTTCTTTGCAGATATGGCACTTTGCCTGGTGTTTTGCAATCTCTGAGGATGCTACTTGATGTAAAAGTGGCAGCCATAACATGGACCACAGCTCCAAACACATCCATTCTATAAAACCATTTATATTTATCTCTGGCTTATTGTGATTCTATTGGAGGCAGCTGCTAATGCCAAGTTCAGTATCAGTATCACCAAAAGCTGTTTTTTCCACAAGTTGCCAAGGTCTCCAGATGATATCATGAAGTAAAAGGCCAAGTCGCCTTTGGTCACACATCTCTGTAGGTCCTGCTACCACCTTAAAGAGATAGTTGTATTTGGCCTCAGCATCACCTTTGGAGAGAGTCATTAATCCAACCGTTAGGGATTATACTCTGATTTTTCCAGTCTAGCCCACATCATAGACATTTTAGTTTCTAGTTTAGGCACAAATCTACACAGACTAAAAATAAACACTGACCAGGTCCTTATGTGACTTAACTAGTGCATCATAAGTCTTTGTCAGATATTCGATGACATCAGGGATGTAGAAGAATTTATCATTCTGTCAGTTTCTGGTCTTTTAAGATGTCATTTGTTGTGTACATTTCTAATAGATCTAAACATAACACTTTCTATAATCTTTGAATTTTAAAGGCTATACAATGGGCATTAGCAGCATATATTATTGAAGTCACCAAGGGACTCTAAGAGTTCTGTCATTTTAGAATGATTCCAACACATTGACTCTGGTGATTGATGTACTATGGTGCTGTGGTTTGTACAACAGACCTCTTACATGGATGCTGGACAGAAGTAGCAAGAAAATGTTGCAAATATTGTATAAGACTTCTTTGGTCCTCCTGAAGTTTTTTAAGATGGTTTTCTACTGAAAGCAGGAAATGTTTCCTTTGCTTATTAAGATCATCTAACTCTTGAGGGGCGGCTAGGTGGTGCAGTGAGTAAACCGCTAGCCCCAGAGTCTGGAGGACCCGAGTTCGGTTCCGCCCTCAGACACTTAACACCCACACAAAAAAAACTAGCCATGTAACCTTGGGCAAGTTACTTAACCCCAATTGCCCTCCCCCCCCAAAAAAATAAAAGAAAAAAAAAAGACCATCTAACTCCTGAGACATGTTTATATATGGATGGAAGTCAAGAGAAGACTGCTGCATAAATAATTCATTGTTTTAAATTTTTAGGTTAATTGGTGCAATCCCTTCTTTAAATATCTTATATGATTTATATTAAGAGTTCTTATATTTCCAGAAATATAATATCTTTAACACTCAAGTCGTTAATTATAAGAAGCTTAGGTAGTCTTTTGTTCAAGCACTTAAGATTTTGCTTTTGGACTTCTATCTGCTAGGTTAAGTCCTTTAGTTCTTGGATACTATCTTCCATCTCAGATGAAAGTGTCTTTTCCAAAGCACTTTCAACCTTTGAATCATAGGAATTAATTTCAGTCAGTCTTTTTCTGAATGGCAATAGCAGTTCATTTTTTGTTTGCAATTCCTATGGTGGAACTGCCTGCTACCAGAGTGGAGCCAATAGTCTTTTCCAACTGCTCCAGTCTGGTGGCACACTGCTATATTTGGGAATGTGTATCATCCTGAACTTGTTGTGAGACCTGGAAGGGTCTTGATCTGGAGAGGCCCTGAAGCAGAGACATGCCCATTGGGTACCAGAAATGTTGAAGTGCACCCCAAAATGTTGGGGTGCAAAGTTGTCTGGAAAGAATTCACTTAGGCTGTCTCCAAGTCAAGGAAAGGGGTTTATTGAGGTTAACACAACACACCAAGCAGGCGCCTCTGCTCCTTAAGGGAGACACAGCTTAAGGGATACCCCAGCTTAAAGGGGGAGGAGGTAACCCCCTCAGGGAGAGGAGGCAGCCCCCACAAGGGAGACAGCCGATTCAGGGAGACACCTCCTGCTAAAGGGAGATGCCCCAGGAAAGGAAGTTCTTAAGACTAAAGTCCCATCAAATGGTTCAATATGAGAAACAAGCATGATTTCATTAATGAGAACAAGACCAATAAAGAGTGATTAAAACCTGCTTTTCCTCTAAAAGGCCTCTGTTCCTTTATGTCTGACTTAAAGCTGAAATCTCCTATGTCTGTTTCCCCTCCATTGGAATGTGAACTCCTTGAGAGCATGGACTGTCTTAAGTTTCAATTCCTATCTTTAGCACTTAGCACAATGTTTTGTACAGTCAACATTTAATAAATGTCTTTTCATCCACCCATCCATCCATTCATTCATTTCTCCTGTTCCTTTAATCTTTCTGGTCCTTCTCTGTCTCTCTTTCACTGATGCGTCATCCTCTTCCTGAGTACTGGCAGATGTGAAATTGAAGTGACTCCCTTCTGAGTTACCACAGCCTAAACTTAGAAGTGGATGCTACTCCGTGGGCATATCTACCTTAGTATTCTGAAGAAGCCCACTTACGGATTTCATAAACCAGAAGTACTACCAATCAGCTACAATAACCTTCATTCTCAACACTATCTCCCCAAGACACTGCAGCCTTGGTGGGGTTGCTTCCTAAGTGTACTGGATTTGCGTTCAGAGAACCTAGAATCAAATCCTGGTTCTGCTGCTAATGACTTGTGATGACCTTCAACAAGTCACTTCATCTCTCTAGACATCAATTTCAACATCTATAAAATGAGTTAGTTGGTCTCTAAGGTACCTTCCAACTCTAAAGCCTTATGTCTAAAACTATACTTCTCAAACTTCAAAAGATCCTTAATTCAATCCCTCAATCTAGCTGGTAATTTATTATGATGTGCCAGTCACTGTGTTGGGCACTGGAGACATAGAGACACAAGTAAAGCAATCTTTGTTCTTAAAGGAGCTTATATTTTATTAGAGGAAGCAATGTATACATATGTTATATATATATAAATTCAAGTTCATGGGGGAGGGAAAGGATACTCTCTCTACCATCACAGACACTAAATGTTTGACGCCTGAGAAGATAGTCTGTGTGGATTCTTATAGCCACAAAAGAATTTTTTTTTAATCATTACCTAGTGGCTAACCTGAAAATGAGCCTCTTCTAAGTTTTATAGACTGGTCCTTGGATAATAATCCATTTCTAGTCCCATAAACCTTTCCAACTTTGTAGGACCCAAAATATTTAAATTCTCATAAGCAACACTTTCTGAGAATCCCAAGTCTTCTCTATGACACAATGAAGAATTGAGTTTATTATTAAAAACTAGGAGATAATTCACAAACTTATTTCAAAATACAGTTAACTCCCAGTATCTCTTTCATATCCAGCAAAGTATAAAGAAGGACAAAAATATATTCAGAGTACATCAGACATGTCATTTTGAAGTTTTGTTTTTACTGGAATAATGAAATAGAAAGGTAGGTATGTTTGTGAAACTCTGAATTGATACGACTATTCTGGAAAGCAATTTGGAATTGGGCAATAAAGTGACTAAAATGTCAATATCCTCTGACTGAGATTCCATTGTGAGGCATATGTCCCCAAGGAAGTCGTTGACAAAAAGAAAGTCTTCATATTCACCAAAATATTTATAGCAGCACTTTTGTGGTAGCAAAATACTAGAAAAAAGCAGAAGTCCAATCAATTGGGAAACGGTTAAATAAATTGTGGTACATGAATGAAATGGAATATTACTGTGCTATAAGAAACAATGAACATAATGAATACTGAAAAGCACAGAAAGACATATGAATTGATATAAAGTGAAGGATGAAGAATCAGGAAACAATATACACAGTGACTGCAATAATGTAAATGGAAAAAAACCACTACAAAATCAATTTAAAACTAAATGCTGAAAAATTATGAATGAGGTTACACAAAAGAAAAGATTGCCCCCTCCAACCTTTTCAAGTTTATGGTTGGGAGGGGTAGAGAAGATTATGGGCATAGAACATTGTATATAACATTAGATTTTTTTCAATATGTTGATTTTTTTCCCTTCCTCCTTAAAAAATTTTTGTTTTAAGGGGTGGTTCTCTGGGGCATTGAAGAGAGACAAAGAATAAGTGTAAGCAATATAAAAAATAGCAATAAAATTTTACTAAAATAATTGAATAATGAAATTTTATGTTAACACTACTTGTCATTAAATATGTTTGAGTTTGTATATCTAAAACAATCTAAACATTGCAGTAGGAAGCCAGAGATCTGGATTCTTTGCTTTTTCCTACCACTTTTTTGACTAAGCTCAATAACATTGAGCAAGTAAGTCAGCCTCACTTAGTCTCAAAACTCTCATCTGTAAAATGGGAACAAACTTTATCTGCCTAAAAACAAGCTGCTGATCTAGGGAAAATCTAGTTGGAAATCTATCTTCTAATTTATGGCTCTTATTCTTTTTTCTTCTCTATCTCCTAAAACCCTTACTCTCCTTGACTTCCCCATTTCTTTCAAAGGTAGCACTTGTCTCCCAACTATGAAAACTCAATGTTGTTTTTTTTTTACTTTTCCCTCACTCTTAGTTAGTTTATGCTTTAGTATTCAGCAAATATGGTTAATCCCTCTCTACAAAGTTTCATATTCATCCCTCTCTTTAACTCTAAATTCCCATAATCACCTATCCTAGTTTGGACCCTTTTGACATTGTGGCTGAATACTGCTATAGCCTTCACACTATTCTCTATGCCTACCATCACCCCTTTCTCTCTCAACTTCAACCTACGTGTACAAAAATCTTGAGGTGAAGTGCCCTGGGAGTCACAAAGTGTGATTCACCACAACCCACACACTTCTGTAGACATGGTCTTGGCCAGCATAGAGCTAGAATCCATTACTCTCTACTGATTTATTTCATTACTTAAAGGTTTCTGGACTGAATTTCTTATAAGCAAAAGAGTGACTGGACAATGAGAAATTCATAGCTTTTAGGCTGTCATAGTTGAAAACACATACCACTTAGCATAAAGCTCCTTGTTCAAATGGAAGCCCCATAATATCATGTGCTCATGACATTTCTTACAATGAAGAATAAAATAAATTGTAGACAGCTTTAGTCAGCTCTTTTGCATCATGGTACACAAGAAGTATGGCTTCCCTTTACTTATTATTAAGAATGTTGGCTATAACTGTGCTATTTAAAAAAAACCCAGTCTACAAATCCATTTTACCATTCAAGTAAATTTAAGCTCAAATGTCGTTATGCTTGCCAACCCTTCCCACCTGTTCTTTTCAAACCTACTAATATTTACGAGGTAAATGCTCCCTTTAATTTTATCACCAACATAACAAATTTGAGACAAAATGGACTGAATACTGAAATGACTTTAATTAAGATTTTTTGGTTAATTTAAAGCCCACATAACTCTTTTGGCTTTGAAGATAGGATGCAGAATTTACTCTGCTTAATATTCAGCCACATTCTGTGTCTAAAGCATTTCTCTCTGTGTAGTTATGGGGGAATTGTCAGCACACTGAGTTGTCAAGATTATGTGATGTTTCTGAGGTTTCCAGATTGTAAGACTCAAGCTGAAATGTTTTTGCATTGAATAATGATGCATTCCTGTGACCTAACTCCTACTAGATAGTGGTAATGTCTGCTGCCCGTCGGCCATGCCAGTAAAAATGATTGGTGCTGGCCAGTGATGAAGTTATGTGTCATTAACTGAAGCAGCACTTTTTTGAACTCATAAATTGATGACTGATAATTTTACTCCTGTCCAAAACTGGGTAACCTCTGACAGTGTGATAGAAATTCGGAAGGAAATCAGGTGTTGGAGGTTAAAGTGGGACCTTGGCTATTTACTCAGATGACTGAAAGAAAAACTATGTAGGAAAATAAAAATAATAATAATAATAAAAGCCGTCTCTTTTAGGTATTTGTCTGAATAGCTGTTCAACCTTACCTGACTAGCCATTCTCTCTGATAATAGACAGAAATGAGAAAATATTTAGCATCTTCCATATGTTTATAAATATTAACTTTTTAAAATGTCACCTCAGTACAATGTCAGAATCAATTAGCAGCATCTCACAATAGGCCAATACTTTGCAATTTAGAACCTAATAGCATCCCCAAAGAGCTCTTTTCAGAGAAACACAATAACTGAGCATGGGCTGAAGGAGTTGCATTCGGACTCCAGAAGGCCTTCAGGGAAATCCTCAGTACTCTCTTCGGTTTTCATTCAACAAGTAAATAAATAAATAAACTACAAGCAGCCAGAGCATTTTCCCCTTGGAAGGGCACAGCTCTCTATACTCAATAAGGAGTTTAACATATGCTATTAAATATGGATGGTGAATAATTTATAGTGGATATCAAAAAGAGTCAAGCAACTGGGAATAATAACTATTATGCAAAAATTGTCATTTTCCTGCTTTTATTTCTCACTGAAATCAGTAGTCACAGATTATCTAGAGTAAATGGAAATAAGATTGGCTGCAAACAAAATTATAAAAAGTATACGAATTAGAATCAGGTGATAAACCGATGTGGATAATTTCCCTTGAGAAAAAGTCTGCTTACCAAAGTTTACAAATCACTATGTGTGTGGAGGAGGTTTTCCAATTCCTGTCACTATAATACAAAGGATTTGTTTAGTTAAAAAAAAGAAAAGAAAATGGTAGAAAGGTTTTTCATTCTGGGTGGTTCTTTTGTGAGGGAGAAGGGAATTTAGGAGAGGAAATCAAGAACAAAGATATACGGGGAAAGAAAAGTGGCAACTGTCACAACTCTCATATAGATTGTGACTTAATTTATTTTAACTGACCACTTAGCCCACTCTCTGAGCACCTGAAATTCATGGTGGTAGAAGTAGGAAGTTGGTTGACTGGATAACCTGGTTGGCAGGAGCAGTCCATTACCTCCTTTCAAACACAGCCTTCTGTTGTCCCTGTCTCTACATCTTCCTAATTATCTGCAGCATGAGGTAGTATTAGTAGTGTAGTTCTCTGTGCATAGTGCAACCATCAGAACTATTATTAAAGATTCATTCCCCTGGGACAAAAAAAAAAGAATAGGATTTTTGTCAATATTTCTGGGTTCAATCTTTCTGGAAGAAGGATAGGACTACTCCAGCAGTACACTGTAAAGAACACTGCTCTGACATTAGAGAATTTAAATTCAAATCTTATCTCTGATACTTCTTGCCTCTGTAAGCAAGTCACTTAACCTTGAAGGACCTCAGTTTCCTCAACTATAAGATAAGGGAGTGTAATGGGATGGGAATTTGAACATCTACCCTGCCCCTTAATAGGCCTAAGGGGAATTTGAGGACCTTCCCTGCTTTATAGGTAAACTCTGCCCCCTGATAGGACGAATGTAGTCACATGGTGCCTGTGATGGGAGGAGTTTGCTGAAGGGAAGCAGAGCCCACAGGAAGCTTCCCTGCTGTAAAGTTAAACTCTGCCCCCAATAGGCTGAATGTAGTCACATGGAGCCTGTGGTGGGAGGAGTTTGCTAAAGGGTGAAGCAGAGCCATAGAAAGCTGGGAATTAGAACTACAGAGATGGTGGGAGAGAGAGGACATGCAGGCAAGGAAACAGAGAGGTTTATGAGTAAATATTGATCTTATATTGGTTTGTGGGAAGGCTAAAGGATGGCTCTCTGCTACATTGTGGTGCATTACCTTTTATGTTACTTTGATGGATTAGGGTTCCTGGTGTTGGAATTTGGTTTTCTGGTGTCTAAGTAAATGTTTTGCTTCTGTCCTCTATATGGATAGTTACATTTTACCATCAAGCACCAGGCGGGAATTTTTATTGTCATGATCTTTATCGTGATCGTGGGTGTTGTAAATATAGCATTTGCACTACAGGGAGTTGGACTAATGGCCTCTGACGTTCCCTCTAACGCTAAATCTATGATCTTATGAACTATCTAGGAATCTGGTCTGTGTCCCCATAGTGAACAGAAGTAGGATGGGGTGCAAGCCCTTAGAAAGGGACCATAGAACAACAGGAAACTAAGTATTTTTGACTGGTGCCAAGTGAGGGAGTAAGTTAGAAGAATATGAGATGGGTATGCTGAGATTCAAACTGCTTTGGGAAGGAAGCATGATCTCAGTCAAGAAGTGAGGTACCACCAGATATTGGCAAAGCTCTTATAGGCCAATTCTAGTTATGGCCTTGGCCATCATATAGTTAGAAAGTTTTAAAATACTTGATAAGGATTATTAACCCTGTATATAAATCAGATCAATAAGGTGGTCAGTAAATAAGACAAGGTATTTGTTCAGGGTCAAAGAATTACAATCCAGAACAATGCACTGTCTTACTCAGACAGGGAAATTCAGTGATGGGAATTACAAGAAGAGGTTATATACACTCATGAGGAGAGATTGGGTAGATAGATGAAACAGAGCGTGGATTACAAGTTATTTATTGCAGGGTGATAGAACCTTCCTGGAAAAATCACAAGATTGGTTTAGACTGCTTCTAGCCAATAGAAGCAGGGTGCTGATAGGGACTCAAGTCAGGGTCACCTGTATGGTGAATAGAATAACTGAACTGCAGGAAGGGAGATTTAGCAGAAGTGTCCCTAGAGTTACTGCTATGGGCAACAAGGGCATTTAGAGAGTGCTAGACACAGCAGAGATTCCCTGGAGTTTACCTTGGGGTTGGGGTGATTAGAAATTGCTAGTCAGAACAGGGTATGGGTCCCATAGTTTCCCAGAGATTGACAGGTTATGTTACTTTGAGGAGATCACTTTAATCCTTCCCTTCCATAACCCCCAGAATATTGGGAACAACAAGGAATTTAGAATCATAATAAATTATCTTTCTTTGCTCCTTTATATGGAGCATCACTCATTCAAGAATTTATTTAGTACTCCCTACATACTTTGCTTGGCCTAATTTGAGGTAGTTTTCAAAGAGTTTTCCTACTTTGCCCCTCCTCCTCATTTCACATTCTTCAGGAATTTCTCCCTATTACCTCCTCCTTCAGCTCTGTCTTCCATGAAGAGGTAGTCCTTCTCTTGGCCAAGAAAAACTCCTCTACATGAACCTTTGATTATGTCCTCTCTGGTTACCTGCAGAGGATTACTCTTTTCCTCTTTCTTCTCCTTCTCCTTCTCCTTCCTCATCTACCTCCTCCCCCTCTTTCTTCTTCTTCTTCTTCTTCTTCTTCTTCTTCTTCTTCTTCTTCTTCTTCTTCTTCTTCTTCTTCTTCTTCTTCTTCTTCTTCTTCTTCTCCTTCTCCTCCTTCTCCTCCTCCTCCTC